>NC_087462.1:12516808-12819838 GCF_036321535.1 Camelus dromedarius | reverse complement strand
AGAGCCCAGAACTTCCTTTTCCTTTCTTGTTCTCTCTCTCTCTCTTTTTTTTTTTTTTTTTTTTTTTTTTTTTTTTTTAGCATGCAAAGCCTTACCTTCTTGCCCAAATTGTGTTCCCTTTTCTTTCCACTTTGCAATGATGAAGCATCACCAGAAAATGGAGAAGACTGAATAATTGCTGCATAAGCTTTCTAGTGCAAGGAAAAACATTGAAGTCATTATTTTAAAGTGCGTTGTGAATTTTAAGAAAGACTATATGATACCTCGTTCTTCCTCTAATTATCTCCAGCAAATAATAACATGGGTAATGAGAACTGGAATTTAAGCCACAGGCAAGATATTAATGTGAAATGGCATTTTCATTTAAATATTGATTAATAAGGTATTTTAAAGGTAATTAAGCAGTTAGTCAATGTAAGAAGTTAATGTCAGCAAGCAATTTTAAAATGTGTACTTTATAGATGCCAAATTAAAGTTTTATTTAAAGCCACCAGAAACGTTTTTCCACATAAAGATAATTTAAATAAATTCAACAAAATACATAATTTTTCACAAAAACACAGACACAATAAAGACAATATTTTTATTTGTAAAGACAGATTTTTATCATGATGTTTTAAATTTTGACTACAATATTTTTTTTCTTAAAAGCTTCTCTCTGCATAAAGTCAAGATGAAACTGTGATGAAACTTCTGCTTAAATTACACATGAAAGAGTTGGAAACCTATCAAAATTTGAGTAAGAAATATTTCATGATTCCAGTCCAGTTCTCTGACCTGTATTTTATTTTGTCCCTCTAAGTTATAGCACTTACTGTTACATAATTTCCAAAGCTATTATCTGATTATCTCTGTAGAAAATACTGTCTTTATAGATTGAGATGCCTGATTTTTAGGATTTAAGATACATAATGTCAGTTTGAGGAAATAAAAAAGACATGCCTTTGGAATTTAGTATTTATCATCTTTTTGGAAAATTTTCATTGCTCTGGATTAGTCAGTGTTAGGAAGCAAAATGTGACGTGGAAGTCATAAGGTCTGCCATAGTTATTACAGGTTTATTTGAGCTAATTACAGCATAAATGCCACGTTGGTTTTCAGCAATTCATTTGCTGGACAGTTCTTCAAGCAACCCTTGAAACCTGCTAGGGACAGTAGACAGTGCTGAGACTCTTTAATTAAACTCTGGCTGATGTTCCAGAACCTCTCTTCAGAGCCTGGGGAATAATAATATTTATTTACAAGGCACCTCTTAACCTAAGGCTTTCAGGTCTCCTTAATAAAATCAGGAAACTAGACTTGTCCTAGAAAGGAAAACCAAGCATTCTGTTTGAATTTATAGCACTTTTGTACAAATGTGAATTTCATTGATTAACATATTCCAGATTTCATTTTTGCCTTGATACTCATCAGAATAATTCTATCAATCAAAAGGTAGAGAGGAAAAATAACAGGACCTCTTCTGTTCCTGACTAACTCTCACCCAAGCTCCCTTCATATGACTACATAATTACAAATCTGATTCGATAAACTAGAAATGCCCTTGAGAGAATTAAATACTTTTCTTAGTTTTCAGTCCCAGGAGGATTCTATTTCTTGCATATTTCACTATTTATATGTATCTCTTTTTTTCCTTTCTTTCATCCAACTCCCCAAACCTATTCTACAAATATTTAAGGTGGCTTATTAAAGGGCATATAATATAAAGAATGAATACATTTAAACCAGGCTGAAAAATGAGGCAAAAAAAAAAGATATGGAAATTACATAAAACCAGGTGTTTAAATACTATGTAAAATAAATGCCCTTTAACCTCACACCTGACTTCACCAAAGAATATACACACATGACAAATAAGCAAATGAAAAGATATTTGACACCACTAGCCATTATGGAAATAAAACTTAAGACCATGATGCCATACCATTTCATACTCATTAAAATGTCTGAAATAGCCAATATCTGATATCCATGAAAATGTAGAGCAACTGGCACTTTCACATTGCTGATGGGGATGCAAACTGTCACCAGAAAACAGCTGCACAGTTTCTTACACACTTAAGTATACATTTATCTTACAACCCAGTGATTCCATTCTTGGTGTGTACCCTAGGGAAATGAAGTTATAAGCACACAAAATCCTGTACATACATGGTCATAGCAACTCCATTTGTGATTGCCAAAAACTGGAAAAATCCAAGAATTCTTCAGTGAGTGAACAGGTAAAATGTGGTATATCTATACAGTGGAATACTGGTCAGAAATAAAAAGGAATGGACTACTGATGCATACAGAATCAGGAGTGTATCTCAAAGGGATTATACTGAGTGAAAGAAGCCAGTCCTCAAAGGTTCTGCAATGGATGGTTTGACTTATAAGACTGTCGTGATGGAGAACAGATTAGTGGCTGCTGGAGGTTGGGGTGGAGGAAAGATTTGATTACAAAGTGAGGTAGCACGAGGAAGTTTTCTGGATGATGAAACTGTTCTGTATCTTGACTATGGTGATGCTTACACACATACATACTTTAAAATACATAGAAATATATACCCAAAAGTCAATTTTATTGCATGATAACTTAATAAATATAATGATTAAAAAAACATTCACATCTAGAAGGATTAAGCCACAATTTTGCCTCTGAATCTTCCCTTGGACAAGGAATATAATAGTGCCTACAGATAAAATCTAGCTAGCTACTCAGGGTCACATTTGTTCCTAATAGAATAATCTAATACATATGTCTAATATAATAAAATGTCTCCTTTAATAACATGCAGGATAGATCAGCAATATATCATAATTGTACCTCCTGCATGTCTGACCATACCTTTTTTTAATCTTCTTCATGCCTTTGTTTCCTCTGTTTTGCTTTTAAAGTATAGGTATTCTCCAGGTTGTATGTTCATCTTAATTTTGTCCAGCTTAGTATCCTCTCCCAGGGAAACCTCTTTCAGTCCAGTTGCTTGACCTGAAATCTCCTTGCTGAAGATTACTTCTAAATCCGTACCAACAGTCCTGATATCTTTGTATCTCTATTTACAGTTCTGTGTGTAATATCTTCTTTTCAATTTCTCTCTGTTCCAAAACAATCACCATATCCGAAACAATTTAATTGTGTGGTTCTTCTGAAATCTAAGATTCTTCTGAAATCACTGACCTCTTGGTCACGAAAGCTAGAAACATCTTATTTTACCACCTCCTTATACTCACTCTCCCTCATGAAATTCGCCACTAAATCTAGTGGATTCTTTAAATTCTGCATTTTTTTCCATCACAAAAACTTCAACTAACACCTTGATGATGGATATTTTGGAATATTACAGTATTCTGTGGTCTGACGTTCGTTATTTCTGTAATTCATTTTTGTACTCTTGTCAGCTCTACTTTATAAAATCTGATTAATTCTTCTCCCCCAGCTTGAATAGAAATCCTACTTTCACAGAAAAGAAAATCCAACTTTTATACAATATTCTTAACTGTCAATAATTTGAATCTCTCTGATTTTTCTAATATCTTCCAGATCTGCAAATACATCACCACTACTGCCTACTTAACCTACAGTCTACCTGGACTGTAGCCTCATCCTATGTTTTGTTCCTTCAGTCATCATTTCTGGTGAACTACCTTACTTTATATGGGCAGTTCCCAGTGTGTGGATGTCTCCTCTGCCTGTTAAAATTCGATGCATCCTTCATGTCTCCACTCTTACACCATATCTTTCATGAAGACTTCCCCAATCCAGCAATTTACCATTCATCTTAGCCTCCTTTGAGCTTTCCTAGAATGATTAATTTATTTTGCTTTGTTTTATTATGTGTGCATGTAATCACTACTGAGATTATAAACTTCCTAAGAGAAGTAATCATATATAAATCACATTATGTTGCCTTAAATCCTTTTTGGAATAAGGTGAAGCACAAGTACCTATATTAAGAAAATAATCTTCACTTTCTTGTTAGATCTGGAACAATGCCCCTTACACATAATACATACAATAGACGTTTCTTCTATGAATAAATGGATGAATGAATAGCAGACAGATGGAGCATGCTAGGGAGTGTTGGAAATATTAGCCCATACATTACAATTACAGGATGATTATCATTAGCAATAATATGTTATTACAAATACCATTCTGCATGATCAGGTAATGGCAACATTTATGTATTGTGCACCTGCACATAGCACCCAAGGCCAAATTATATTTTCATCCTATCATTCACCTGCTCAGAATTCAGTGTCTGCCTGCTTGTGTTAATGATTGAATTTGTAGTTTTATTTTTTGCATTTATGGCATCTGTATTAGCTGTGCTCTTTATCCAATACATATGTGAACATAAGAATCCTATACTTAGTATTCCAGGATTCCCTATGATTCTCCCTCCTCCTTCCATCCTTCCTCCCTTCTTCTTTGTTCCTTACTTTTTCTCTCTTCTCTGCTTTCCCCATCCTTCTCTCTCCCTCCTCCCTCCTGTAGTACTTTCATCCCTCCCTCCCCCTCTCCTTTCCTGTATATTATTCCTCTATCTCTTTAAAATTTGTTATTGTTTACTGTCTACTGCATCTTGATCTGAGCATGCCGCAAATATGGAATAGTTACCGCACTTAAGGAGCTCACAGTCTGGAGTGAGCCAGGTCAGCTTTTGTTGTTGTTGTTTTATTGCTTGTTTGCTTCACCATCCTCTGTAAGACTCGTGCTTTTTCTCATTGTGGTACAACCCACCGTGACCTTTACTCAGCCTTCCCTTGACGTCCGCAGTAATGTCATTCTGTCCCCTCTCCATTTACGCTTTCTCCAGAATGGAGAAACCTCCCATAACCGTTCTCATACAGACGTGAGCACCTCTGCGTTGGCCGCTCTGCATTTCGTTTCTTTAGCTGTAACTTATTCTTACAACATTATGCTGCATTCATGTTCTGTAGCTGGTGGCTTCATGTGTGCTTGTCACGTGTTCCTCAAGGTTATTGGGTACCATCTTTATACCAGTCCTCATTGTTCCCAGCATGAATCTTCATGGGTGACGTGCTCAAGCAATTGAAGTCTTAAGATGTTAAAAAGAACCAATCAAGAGGAAGATAAAATGCCTTTTACATTGAGTCAAAGCAAAAGGTTATTTAGGATACTTGTAATTTTTTTTTGTAAGTAGAATTGTGTACAGCAAACTCTAGAAGCAGCGCATCAGCTGTCACTAGTATTTATCTGTAGTATTTATAGAATTTGGGAGACTTATTCTCTTCTTTGAACTTTCCTACATCGCACAGTTATATTTAAATGTGTGTATTATGTTTATTGAAATAAATAAGTTAATTTTAATAAAACTTAATAATATATTCTATTATGTACTGAATTATACATGCCGAAATAAAAACTTTTCCTAATCGATTTTGGATTTCCAAAGACAAAGAACAGAAGTTTTGCCTTCTAGAGAATACTCTAGGTTCTCAATAAATAGAAGACAGGTTATATATGACTGCTTTGTAAAAGCTGTTTCACTCTGTATTTCACCCTGTTCAAGGACACTATTACTCACTTTTTAACAATAGAGGGCAGTAGAATAATGGTTCATAAATTTATTTTAGCCCAAAGTAACCAAATCCTTCATTCTAACCTCTAGAAAAATGATCAAAATAGTTCTAACATGTTTATAAAAGAAGGCAAGTTAGTCATGATTTTTGCTTTCTGTTTGCCAAAAATAATGTGTTGGTTTTTTTTTCCTGAGAGAGGAAAAGGCAGCTTGGAGGTGATCAGAATCCAGCATTTCTGTCTTTGACCTTGTGTTAACTTTCCTGGGCTTTGAAGTCTCCATCAGAACTCTAATAAGCAATATTTATGTTTTTCCATTGATCTTGTCACAGAGGGTATGTTTGTTCACAAATAAGTTTAGAGAAGAAGAAAAACAATCAGTTTAATCTAGCTACTACGTACTGAATGATTTTTGACAAAAATAACTTAAGTGATGGAATTAATCCATTTGTGTTTAAATGTGCTTATTCATATGGGTTATGTAAAAATCAACTATTGCTAACTCTGTCCTCATGTGCAAGAGTGACAAAGTGCAAACCGAGGGAAATTCTGATTAAAGAGGCATCTACCGGTGCCATGCAGAGCCATATGGGGCCCAGGGTTACAGAAAAATTTGGTATTATGATCCTGTCTTTATTTAGAATTTTGATGTTTTGTTCATCATAGATTTTTGACATTAATTTTGGTTTAAAATATTCACTAAAATATTATTTATCTTGATTACTGCTTTGTTTTTTGCCATCTGCTTGAGTTCTGTCCCTAAGGCTCGTACCTCACTCTCCTCACTCTGATCCCAACCCTGATAGTTACTCAAACCAAAATCCTGTTGAGTCACAGCAACAGAAGAAAAAGAGGGATCAGGTAGAAAGACAGGGAAATAGAAGATAGAGTCAATAGTCAGAGAGACTATCACTAGTAGAGACTCCAGCTGTGCAGAATTCTTAGTCTGATATATAATGAAATATAGCTCAGTAAGTTATGCCTCCAGCCTGTTTGGAACGCTGCTCTCTCTCCTTCAAGAAGTACGCACTACTATCTTTGATCATGTATTTCTTTATATGTATTGTATAAAGTGCACTGGATTAATTTCTTATTTCAGAGAGAAAAACAAACTAAAGGGGATCATGTTGGATCTAAACATAATCCACAATTCGTATCTTCCTTTAGTCCTCTTCTCTCCTCTTCAGAATACCGATCATCATCTCAGACCATGCCTGTCCTAAGAAAAATGACTTTAATGCCCAAAATACTGGATCTTCTGGAAAAACTCTAACTGTCCTAACTTCAAGCAACCTGGTGCTATGCCATCTGCCTTTCCCATGTGTTTTTATAAACAGAACAATATAAGAAGGAGGGAAGGGAAGGGAAGAGGACGGGGAAAGGAAAGAAAGAGAATGGAAGGGAAGGGAAAGTTAGTTATTGGCTTAAAATAGACTTGGCCAGGAATATAGGAAGGAAGGAAGGAAGGAAGGCAGTTAGTTAGTTATATAATAGGGAAGAACAAATCTGACTCCGTATTAGATACATTCTTTTAGCTCTGACCCTATGCTGTTTCCTGTGCTTAATCATGCTGCTTCTGCACCTTTTATAAAAGAATGTTGCCTATAGCCTGAAATATACAGGAGAGCCCATTCTCAAGGCTCTGATCTTTTAAGGGTATAACACTTTTCTATTCACATAGAGATAAAAAAGATGCAGAACAGAGAATAGCATTTGTTTTGTTGGAAGCTTACAGGAACATCATGACCTGACCCCCGTGGACAGCTGCGAGAGCAAAGGATTCTGACACCAAGAGGTTTGCAACAACCAACCACACCCCCTCCTCTTTTTAGTATAAAAGGAGCCTGAATTCTGACTTGGGTAAGATGATTCTCCAGGACATTATTCTACCATCTTCTCAGTAGGCTGGCTTTCTGAATAAAGTAGTTATTCCTTGCCACATCACCTCATCTTCTGAGTTATTGGCCTATCATGTGGTGAGCAGAATGACTTTGGACTCCTTATCAGTTAGTTAGTTAGTTACTGGCTTAAAATAGACTTGTCCAGGCATGGTAATAGAGTGAATTCTAGCCAGTCTTAGACTTAACATAAGTCCCTTGGAATTCAAATTGCACAACTTGGAAAGATTATTTTTCAATGAACTGAGAGAAAAATAATTCTATGCTCTAATAAGTTGGGCAACGGCTGTGTCCTCTTGGGGAATCACATTAAAGGCTCAGAAAAGTCCTGCAGATTTTTCCCTGAAGGACTAACCTAGCGTTTTATAAATATGTTTGATGCTGGAAGAAACTTTTCTTTTTAAATACCACACTGACACAAATGTTTCACAGAATTAGCATTCTGAGAAATACAATTTTGGGAAATGTTGACCTATATTCAGAATATAGAGGTCTCATTTATACCTTGGTACAGGTTTAAGGAATGGTTCTTAATAATATTAGAAATAGTAATAATAATAAACATAGTGACTAATATTTGTAGAGTATCCTTTTTTTTTCTCTTGGTTGGGGCCCTTAAAAAACAGACAACTGGCTTATTCTTCCTTCTCTTCATACTATTCTCTTCCTTGGTCAAAACAGTAACATTTAAAAAATTTTTGTACATCACAAAGTAAAACATATTTGACTTACTATATACCAAAATATGAGTGTGCAAAATATTTGTGATGGATGCCTGGGGCATATGTGGGCACTTTAAAGTTAGTAGAAATGCCTTCTACATGACCTAAATTTGTATTGCACTGTGACCACTTTCTATTAATTTTGAACATTTGTATCTTTATATCACAGTTGTTTTCATGTATCTCTTTTCTTCCTCATTAGACTGATAGTTCCATGAAAGCAAGACATGTCTGTTTTAAATGCACTGGATTATTTCTACTGTGTTCCCTGCAACTCTTTTCAATACCTGATAGAGTGTAGGGCTGCAGAATGTGCTTAGTAAATAAACAAATTTCAAGAATTTGTTTCCTAAAATTTTAGACATCATGATATATTTTAGATGATGATTAGATTATTCATGAGATATCCTAGTTGCGTTTATTCAAATAGAAACCTGTGATACAAAAGGATGATTCAATAGATCTAAAAGTCAGTTTTACATTTAGTAAAAGGGATTTGTGCAGGAAGAGGCTGTCTTTTATTGTTTACGATACCCCAGAAAGACATTGGTTTTAACTTTGATAAAGAAAATCTAAATCTACCCATTTTATTGTCACCTGGGAATCTTAAGAGAATACCTTATATTATGAGTAGCCAAGGAGATACTCAGGTTCTGCCCTACATGGCAGAACCATCCTTTCGTATGTCTCAGACACATTTTTTTTCCTGAATGATCAAAAATATGAAGTCATAATATGATTGACTGAATATTTCTACATGTCTGTCAAATATTCAGTTGTATGATTAAAATATGATGGTTGAGTTGATAGTACCTTCTAACTGGTGGAACCTCAAAGTTTTATCTGGAGACACTATCTCTGGACCTACGAGAGGGGTCACAGAGGTTCTTGCCACTGCAGTGAAATAATGGTTTTAAGACTCATCTACAACTTTGGTGGCTGTTGAGGATTTCCTTTTTCAACTCATTATTGTTAACACCAAGTGCCTGTCACCTCTGATGATGTTTACTCTTGATGTGGGAAAACATGAGCCTGGGACGTTCTGTAGGACATTTCTTTTTCTGACCTCATCTAACTTAGGTTAGCTTGGTTGTATGAATACATACATAAACAAGGAACATATCCATATACACATGTACACACATGCTAAATATATATGAGATAAACCAGCTCACAGTGCCACTCATGGGTGTTAACATACTTTGAATATTCATTTTTTTGAAAAGAATTCTTTGTCCTATTTTTAAGAGGCGATTCAGTTATGTTTTAATTTATAGTTCATTAAATTTTGCTAGAAAGGAATGAGTCAGTATAAATATAAAACTGGCTCATAACTATATTGACCCAACATCTAACAACACTGACCTACTTGTGGTGTAAATTTAATTAAAATAGCATTGACAGAATAAAATTAACTTCAGACAATAAACAAAGCAAATGGCTATAATAAATTACCTATTACTACTGTTTTACATCATTGAAAGACTTTCAGCAATATCTTCTGGAAGCTAATTGCCTATAAAATTCAGGTGTAAGAGATTTCTCTGTGAACATTCAGTGTTTCCTCATCTTCAGAATAAGAGCAGTTGTTTGTTTTATTTTTATTTAAAGACTGAACTTCTTAGACATCATTTGCAAAAGAAATAACTTTAATGATTAAAGAAATCTGTATAGCACATGAAGAAAAATAGGCCACTTAAGAAGACTTGAATTAAAGTCCTTAAGTTAGAAAAAGGCAGAAAAAGTTACTTTCAAACTTTCTAACAAGGGAGAATAAAAAATAAGTATAGTTAGCATAGAAAATATGTGTGGGTATAATTGTTGGGTATGAAACAAATATATTTAACAACTCAGCTCATTTGTGCTCCCTAAGGGCAACACTAGAGCAATTTGACATAGCTGTAACATTACATGTATATATTCATATGTATTCATTACAGCATATGAATACATACAACATATATATTCATTACAGCAAAATGAATATAACCAGAAGTTAAGAGAAAAAGGCTATAATAAAAGCTTTTGATGTTTATAAGTTTTGGTTTGTTTGTCTTGCTGATAGAACATAGCCTTCCAGGGCTGTTTAAATGCCATAGTTCTTTTAGTTTGTAAGCATAAGTTTCTGGAAAAATTCCAATGTAAGTAAGTTAAACCATCTATAATGTCACTTCATATAGGTTTGGGCACTGCAGGCTGGTGCTTTTGCTATTGCATAGGGTTTTGTTTGTTTATTTTAGTTGCATATGGATAATTACATATCAGAATGTAGAAAGGTAGGCAGTTTGGTCACTTGGTGGAACTTATGTAAATTATAAAGGTGAACTAAATTTCATCTTTCAGGACAGAATGCAGGACTTCTAGAGGAAAAGTAGCCCATTAAATGTCTTAAAATGGCTCTTTTCACATTTTTTTTTTTATTTGAAGTATGGTCAGTTACAATGTGTCAAGCTCTGGAGTACAGCATAATGTCCCAGTCATGCATATACGTACATAGACTCATTTTCATATTCTTTTTCATTAAAGGTTATTCCAAGATATTGAATATAGTTCCCTGTGCTATAAAGGAGAAATTTGTCATTTTATCTATTTTTATATAGTTAATATTTGTAAATCTTGAACTCCCAAATGTATTATCCCTTCCCACCCCCATTGTTTTCCACAATGGCTGCACCAAACTACATTCCCACCAGCAGTAAAAGAGGATTCCCTTTTCTCTGCATCCTCTCCAGCATTTATCGTTTGTGGCCTTTTGAATGATGGCTATTCTGTCTGGTATGAGGTGATACCTCATTGTAGTTTTGATTTGCATTTCTCTGATAATTAGTGATATTGAGCATTTTTGTTAAAATATCTTGTTAAATTTAAAATCTGGCATGTAATTGTTTCACTGTGTACATGATCCAGGAGCTTATTATTGAAAATACTCTACATAACATGTAATGTTCAATGATTATATTCCTTATGTTCATTTTGTAATTATTATATAGGATATGTTTGTATATAAATTAACTTTTTCACATCCAAATTTAAAAATAGAAATTAATGTGAAATATAATGTGCATGTCACTGAGAATGGGATGTTCTTGGCTATTAATAGAAAGTTAAACCATGTGGAAAACAAACTTTCTTACCTAGAAATATATGCTATATTACTCTTAGTGAGATGAGTATTTTTCTTCCATGAGTTCCCAGATCATGTTAGCTATTTGAACTCATTGGCTGGTTTTGAGCTTTACCAAACTGAGAACAAGAGAAGGCACAACATTTGCTTTTTAATAAATTCGTAGCAGTTGTATCAGTTTGAGTATTGAATTTGCACTTTAGGAGCAACAATGAAAACACGTGGTATTCAGCTCTTCCCTCATAGTTTAACAATCTCAAACCCTGACGATATTTGTTTTTGTTTTAGTTTTTGACTCTGGTGTGGATTTCTTATGACCATTGGAAAAGTCTAGAGTATATAAAGTGGTATGAAGTATTATTTTAGATTTTTTTTTAATGAACCAATACAAACATCTTAAAATATCTTCTAAATTGAGTTTGCATTTTTTTTCTTTACGAGGGCTTTACCGAGCCTCCCTGTTGGCCCTACATCTATATTGGTTTCCTAGGCCTGCCATAACAAATTGCCACAAACCGAGTGGCCTAAAACAACAGAAATTTATTCTTTCACAGTTCAGGAGCATAGAAGTCTGAAATCAAGATGCCAGCAGGGTTAGTTCTTTCTGGAGCCTTTGAAAATCTGCTGTATTCCTCCCTCCTAGCTTCTGATGGTTGCCAGTAATCCTTGGCATTGCTTGGTTTGTAGCTGCATTAATCTGATCCTTTCCACTCTAATGCCTTCTTTGCTGTGCGTTTCTCTGTGTCCTCACTTCTTCTTATGAGGACAGAAGTCATTGAAATGAGGACTTCTTCTAACCCAATACGACCTCATCTGAACTAGTTACAAATAAGGCCATATTATGGGGTTCCCGGTGTACATGAATTTGGGGGGACATCATTCAAACTACTACACTGTGTATTGGATTCTTCTTCAGAGTTCAACAAAGCTCAACCTCTTGTCATTTCTCGGAAGTGGATTTCTTCTTACCACTGAAAAAGTCTGGAGCATATGACGTATACTGTGCTTTTTTATGTGAGGGGACAGAGCCCTGTCTCTATAGCATCTTTGCACCGATCTATCTCAAGTGCCACTACAAAAAAAAAAAAAAATTATTTCATTCTTTTTTTTCTCCTCTAGAATGCAAGCTTTTTGAAGAGAGGGAGTGTGACTTGGCAGTACTGAAATCTCAGATCTTAGCAACTGGCCAGCACATAAAAGGCAAAATGTTGATATTACTCATTTATTCATTCATTTAGTCATCAAATACTTATTGAGTGTCTTCTATGTGCTGGCACAGCCAATGTAGCAGATGGGAGAAGATAGTAATCTGTTTTGATTAACATACCTATTTGAATATTAACTCAACAATTTCCTGTAATGTATACCTATGCATATGCAGGTTAGCATACAATTCCGCAGAGTCCATAGAACCTAGAGATTCATGCATTCTTGGTTAAAATTCCCTGGCATTGGAGTATTATTGCCTCCATTTTCTCATTCCTAAAGTGGATACAAGGCTACTCATAGTAATGCTTGTTTTATCAATTAGAATGTATTTGGCAGTAGATAATAGAAATCTCAACTAATACTGTATCACCCGAATATGGTTTTGTCCTTCTCACTTAAATCTAATTGTAGATGTTGGAAACCGCTGGCATTTCTTCAGTTCCCCAATGACTTGACCCAAGACCCAACCCCTATCAACTAACTACTCTCTCTTTTTTGACTTCGGGCTGTATGACTTCATTCAAAGATAGGAAACAATGGTTGGCTACGGAAGTAAGGACGTTATCTTCTTTCACTTCACATTAGAGAGCCAAGTTCCTTCCCATTAACACCCAAGCAGAATTTCTGTTCCGTTTGTTTAGCCAGAAGAGAGTAACATGGAAATCCTTGGGGGCAAGCAATGCTAGGAAATTAGTTTCTATCCATGGCCAGATTAGATCAATAGTAATTTGTTTCCTAGGACTGGGCATGTTGCCTTGCAGAACATAACTAAGATTCTCTCAGCAAAGAAGATAGGTGGGATGTCTGTTCAGTAGATGAATGAGAGCGTCTGCCACACGTGCATACACCTTCAGAGCTTAGAAAGTACTTTCCAAAGTACAGTCTTGTCTAACCATCATACTTGTGACTCAAGAATCATTTTCCATCTGCTGCTGGTGAAAACAAGCCTGAGAAAAGTAAAGTGACCTGCCTAAAGTTGCACAAGCAAGTAGCTGAGCTGAGATAGAATCTAATCTTCCAACCTATTTGATTCTGAGTACTTTTAAGGATGTTCTTTCAAATGTCAATAAGCATTCAAAACTGGTAATGATCCTTTTAAAATAACAGTATTAGAGAAGGCTTAAGAATGAATTCAACTAAATTCATTTTTATTTCCACTCCACGTTGCATGTAGAAGTTTGATTCCCCCAATATAACAACAATAACAACAACAACAACAATAATAATAACAGTCAAATGAAAGTTATACTAGGTGAGCTTAGAGCTGGGTAAACTAAAGCATGAGAATCCCATGTCATTCTCTATTTTAAAGAGAAGATGCCTGAAAGGAATCTGTTTAAACTCAAAGTTTGCTGTTTTCTCATCCTGAGAGTGCAGTGAACAAAATCTTCTATGGGCTGGACTTCGCAATCTGATAGGAACAATGGTAGGAGTAGAAATGCACTAGTAACTTTGTGTCTAGAACCAGTCCTACCATATGATAGTGACTCCTTTGAGAAGTTCAGTGGTGAGAGGGGCTTGAAAGAGTTAACATTTTAAAAATAGAATTGGGGCAATGATTATTAATATTTCTAAGTATTTTTGAAGAAATAAATGTATATACATTGTAGTGGATGATCTTCTGATAAGCATTCATTACTCTCTGGTAACCTCATTTTGATTTTCCATTGTGGGACCCCCATTCTCTCATGTTCACTAGACAGGGCTTGGGGAATTCTGAGCCCACCTGCTTGTTCCAAGAAGGGTCAGGTGAGACATATCTGGCCAGTTAACATATAATACCTCTCAGCCATCAGAACTTAGGACTGGTAGGCACACATGAAGATAGATAAATCTGGAACTTTTGCTGAAACTACCAGGAGAGAGACACTACTTTTATGCTAAGGTTGCTAAATTGATGGGATATAAGAGGTTAAGTGACAGCCTGGCAAGTATTGGAAGTGGAAGAGTAAGAAGAAATGAAAGAGGGGCTCTCTTCTTTATTAACATCTGTTATATCCCGAGGCACTATATGAAGAATTTTACATACAGTATCTCATGTAATCTTCACACAAATCCTATTTGCTCCGTTTTCAGATAAGACTCAAAGCAATTAAGTGACTTGTTTCAGATTACAGAGTGCCAAAGCAAGAATTTGAACTCAGGTCTGTGGGATATAGAGGTGGCCTATATTTACCATTTCTTACCATTCTGAGTATTGAGATCTTAAGAGTATACATATTAGTTTATGCGCATGTTAATATTATCATGATAGACTGAATGAAATTGTGTATCATGTGGTGGTTTTATGTCATATATTAGCAACTGCATCAATCTTGACAAGGAGTTTCATCTCTGGTCAGAAGCTGCAAAAGCCATGGCCAAATTGGTGACTCAGAAATGTCTACCTCCTTGGCTTGCTGAGCCAAGTGGATATTGCTAGTCATCTCCCACGTAGGATTAATTGGGTAGCACAGTTTATGACAACCGCATTTGTGTTAAATGGAACCATCACCCACCCACTTGCTCAGGGCAAAAGCTGAGTTCATCAGTAAGCACCTTTCCCCCTCTTACTTCCCATAGCTATTAACAAGTTATGTTACCCAAAATACACCCTGGATCTATATTTCCTCATCTCCCCTGTTACCATTTTAGTCATGTTACCATTTTCTGATAGTACCACAAAGTTGTTTCCATGATCTTTTAAAAATAGAAATCAGAAGATATCACTTCCTTGATTAAAATGATTCAAATGGCTCTGTATTGCAATTAGAATAAATTCCTAGCTTATTACCATGCCTGCAAGATTCTAGTGTCTTCCTTCTACCTGTGCATAAACTGACCTTCTACTCTTCTCCCCATCTCCGCTGTACTCTAGCAATCCTGGACTTGAAAAAAAAGATAGATTATTTCTTAAGCACACCGAGGCTTTTTCTGCTTCAAGGGTTTTACATACTGTTTTGTCTTCTTGAAATTCTCTTCTTCTGGGTCTTTGCACAACTCATATATCTATTCATCATTTAGTTGTCGCCTCAATCATCACCCCCCATGGAGGACTTTTTTGAGCACCCTACCTAAAGCAGCCCTTTGTAGTAATTACTTTTCTCGCATTAACTGGTTCTAATTTCTTCATAGAATTTGTGACTAATTGAAATTATCTTAGTTATGCATTTATTTAAAATTTTTTCCCGTCTTTTTTACCTTTCACTTACTCAAGCTCCAAGACTCAAAATGCCACGAGGGGCAGGGGCTGTTTCCACCTTGTGCATACAACAGTGTCTGGCATGCAGTATGTGCCCAGACATAATTGTTGAATGAATGAACAGAATTTGGAATAAAAATTAAGGAAACCAGCATGAAAAGTTGACTTAAGTCCATTTCTTAGTATTTATTTTTCTGCTTTTATAAATTTATGTTTCTGCTTTGGTTATAAGTGGGGAACCAGCCAACTGAGGGAGCCACAGAGCACCATGGAAATGTTATTGGCTGGGAAAGAGGCAATTGACTGCCTGCCTTGTGTAGTTCTATCTCCTTGAACCCAAACATTCAATATGAAAATCAAACAAGAAAGCTTTGTGTTTGAAAATAAATTCTCTACAGTAGAGATTAGCATGTTTTTTGATATTTGTACCCAAATTCACTTTCCCAGAAATGAACAACAACCAAGGGTGAAGGATAAAGGGCCGTGTAATTTCCATCAGTAGCAGACACCATGCTTAATTTTATTTTTGGCTCAAATACTCTGGTCAATTTTAGAGCAATGCATTACATAGAAAATATCTCCTGTTCCCAAAAGAGTACCTAAAGAATAGAAATAAATGTTTTATAACGTGTAATATGCTAGACGTATCTTGAAATTTCCATAATGTTAGAGCACAGTATTTGTGTTTCTGGACTACAAATAAGACATTTCTTTCATCAGCAAAATGGGATTATTCATTGTAAATGGGTATCTTGTTCATAAAGACAAGTAGTTCAAAGTAAATGATAGGTAATTAAATCTGTTATAGATAATTAAATTACTAGTCTTTTGGTTATAGTACAATACTTAGCCCAGTTAATTGTGGAGTTTTCTATAGAATTAATATCATGAGGCAATTAGATACACAGTTATACCAGTGCTACCTAGTAAAAGTTACAGTGATGATGGAAATGTCCTATATCTGTATTGTCCAATGTGGCAACCACTACATGCATGTGGCTGTTGAGCACTTGAAATGTGACTAGGATGACTGAGGAACTGAATTTTAAATATTATTTATCTGTAGTTAATTTTAATTTAAACAGCCACATGTAGCTAGTGGCTTCAATATTGGACGGTGCAGGTGGATAACAGTATCCTTGATGGAACTCCCTGGACAGTATGAATTAAGCCACCTGGAAAAATTAGGTACCTTGCCAGAGAGCATGCTGTTACCGTTTCCATAAAGCATTTGCATTTTGACTGGTCTTCAAAACATCTTCTACCTTGGTAAGACCTCTGAGTTAGTCAGGTACACTGGAGTGGCAGGAAGAAAGAGTTTGAGGGCAGGAGGCCCTTTTAAGATCAGTGGAGTCATAAATTAAGGTATATTTATATTATGTGCTAACTTTAGAATCTAACCTCTCAAAACTAATACATCTCTTAAAATAAATTAAGATCTAAGGGCTTAATGTTAAAATTGGTTAAACTGACATAAAGGACAAACATTTTACAATCCCCACTCACCCCAGCTTACCTCTAGAGAATTCATCATTGTGTTTAAAGCAGAATGATATATAGAACTTTTTGTTGTTGTTCTTTCCTTGATCTGCTTCAGTGTTTCCTAAATTCTAGTGTGCAAACACTTTTCTGGATTCAATTGGGTACGCAGAATTGTGTGTACTATATTTCACAGGTAATTTAAGGGCAATTTTTAAATAATTGATTTTGACTTCTGTGCTGACTTAACTAAGTCCTGTGTGACTCATCTAACTCTCCCAGTGCTTAATCCTAGCCCTTTTATTTAAAATTATTTTCCCCCAAGGTTATGAAGCAGATCAATTCAGTATTGCTTACTTCAACCACATTTAAAGGATTAAAAAAAATTCATTCCTCCAGTTGTCTGAATTTTCTATGTATTTGTAAGCTCAAAGGCCTAATTGCTAAAAGCAGAGTTTGAAATAATCTAATAAATTTCAAGCATATGAGAATACTGAATAATACCTATTTCTAACTTTTTGTTATGTTTTCCAGGTCAGCAGAAGCTTTACATTTTTAGAATCTTTTCAGAGTCAACTTATGAATAAATATTCTTTGAAATTTTAATTATAGAAAACTAAACATTCCCTTTTCCAAATTTTCTAGATAGGTTTCTTAATATCTGCTTACCTAGAAATCATATCATATGGCTTCAGATTCTCCAGCAATTAATGTCTTTAAGTAAATTAGTAAATCCCTAAGCATCATGCGAGGGACTGTTGTGGAAGCCAGAAGGATCTAACAATATTGTCACTATTCAGATATTTTACAATATAGCTGTGGTCACAAAATAATTACAGGTGAAATAAATCTGAGTGATTAGCATTATTAGGGCTTCTTCTAGAAGTTACCAACTATATTACAAGTCAGTTTGTGTCAAGATATTTAAAGCAATGATTTTTAACAAGCATATACTTGTGTAAAACATTTCACAGCTTGGCAAATAAATTCTGATCAACACATAAAATATATTCGGTGCTTCTGAAACACACATACACAGACACACACGCATAGTTGATGTCTTTCATGGGGAATGTTTTATTTGTGTTTGAATTGGAAGTTTCTCAGGAACCTATATTTAGGAGAAACACCTAGATAATTTATTAAATGATAATAACTCAAGTCTTAATCATCTTTGTGAAACAATCCGATGTACTTAACAATGCCTGCATTTTTTATGTGACATTGAGTCTTAAATTCTCCAGTTGTGCCCTATGCAAACGTGCTCACTGTTTAACTAAAGCAAACTGTTCCTTATGTCTTGCTCCTATGACTAGACTGTAAGATGGGCAAAAGGAGGGACATAGTTCCTCACGTTGCTGCAGGATTCCAAGAAGAGAAAGCACATGATTCCAGTTGGGTCTTGCATATCCATCTTTAAAGGTTTCTATTCCTTAACTACTTTTTACTTATTTCCAAACAAAGTTAAGTTTGCTCTCTGAATTTCTTAGTTTAGGTCCTGTTTCCTGATTGCTTCACAATTCACTTCTGCAAATATGTTTTTGAGTACAGCCATCTTGCCAGGTACTTAAAAATGGTCCTTGCCCTGAAGGAGCTCATCTTGAGTGATGTTATCCTTCATTTATCCTTCTCAGTCTTTATCTTCTTTCCCACTTTGAGTTATACCATAAATATTCATGGAGCACTTAGTAGAAACTCAATAAATATTTACTGAATAAAAGAAAACGTAGATGTGCAGGGCCCTGTGCTAGGCTAGGCCCTGCATTTTAAAAGATTAATGACTCTGGCTGAGTGTCAAGTGGAAACCCGCCACTGCAAAGCATATTAAGAAGTGAAAAACCAATTTTGTCTTTGCCATAATACCAGAAAAGATACCATTTCCCCCTCCCCCTTAAAAAATACATAAGAATAAATCCAACTGAATGGAGCTTGAATGTGGTTTCAGGAATCATACTTTTTCTCAGAAGAGAGGCTGTACTTTTCAGGGTATCAGCTTTAGCATCCAGAAATCAGTTTGAACAAAACAGTCACCTCAACACCTCCCGTGTTCTTCTGACCCAGATAACTGTTGCGCAGTAAGGCGTCGCTCAGTGTGCCCCTACTTGTGCAGAATTGCTGCCCCTTGAGACCCAGTTCCCTTTATTACTGGGATAAGTGAAGGGAAATGCTCTTCCAAGGGGACAAGAGCATCACTGCCTGCTCTGTTGGCTGAGGTCATTTGTGGGCAGTAAAGAGGACTTTATAGATTCTAAAAAACATCTTCGGCCTTTTTTTCGACTAGTGGAAGACCCAGGTTCTCAATGAAAACGAATGCTATAGAATATAGAAAAGCATGTGTCAGATAGACCTAACCTTTTCCCACCTCTGAGTAACCCCATAATATTCCATTTGCTGTCCCATACATCTTTATTGAACTGCAGTAAGGAGCCAAGCTTTGGGGATCTAATCCTTCTTCTCAAGAAGTTCCTGTTGTGCGTGGGAGAAAATCACACGTAGCACTTCTTGTACTATAACGCAGATTTATGTAACTCAAAAGTGGAGCCAGCCAACCCCTCCAAACGCTCTCATAGTGATTTGTATCCACTGACTTCAGTGAGGACAACCACTCAAACTGTGGCAGTGACCAGGTTTTCAGCAGATATGGGTTTAACTGTTGTACTGGGGATAGGGGAGAGGGGAGACCATGCTGTTCATATGGCAAAGGAGACATCAGAGAACGTGTGGTCTGCCTCAACTAGATTGCACAACAGAACATTATCTTCAGAAGCTAGCAGAGTTTTGGGCTATGTTATGGTGACTGATACTGCTCTGATTAACAAAAATGATAAGTGTTTTTTCATCTTGTGAGGAAAATAGAGAATCTTAGTTAAAAGATCTTAATCATCCAGGGACACGTTGGCGCCCTGACCACTTCACTGTGGGAGGAGATGAAGAGCATCTTTGTTTAATGAGAGATTGTTGAATTGTTGTGGAATATGAGAATGAGGGGCATCAGCAGCATCAAAATCCAGAAACCATTTTTCAGTGAATATAAGTGTATGGAAACCTCAGAAATTACTTTGGAGGGATTTTGCAAGGAATTCTGTTTCCCATGAGTGTGAAAGGGGGTTCAGAGCCAGTAGAAATCAGTTAGTGTGTTCAAGAGCTTAGATAGGATATGGGGGACAGTAAGATAATACAGGAACAAAAAAGTATAATGATTAATTAGTTGCATTCTTATCTTCACATTGATACCTGTGACTTTCTTTACTGTGAATTATGTCGACCTGGGCCACTTGGGGCCCATTGTCTCCATTAGTATTTGAACAACATTAGACATTCATTTTTGGCAGATCTGCCGTGAATAATCTGAACCACTCCTGTTTTCCTGACCCAAACCAAGAAGCACAAAAGATCCCAACACAGATCAATAGGAGAGGACTTGAGATTCTGGAAGGGAATTGGGGGAATAGTGAATGGAAAGACCACAGACTCAAGTGACAATATTATACAAAGTACAGTCATGAGAAAGGAGAGAGAGAGAACTGAAAAAGGTTTTCTAAGTTGATGAAGAATGAACTGAGCTAATAGAAAAATTACATCTAGAACAATCTTTAATTTGATAACAAATTCATGATGGAAGGAAAAAAACCCAACAAGAATAACAAGTAAAAGCTAATATCCTAATTCCTTTCCATGATAGGATAACTTTATTATTTAACATATTTCATGTGTCCTCCAAGAATATAATGCTTTGTTTTCAAGTAGCATTTTGAGAAATGTTTGGAAAATGTTAAGAAAAAATATGAGGAACCATAATATTAAAGAATATATTTCTGCTACACAAATTTCTTGGTTCTCAAGGGCCTACCAGCATTTCCCCCAGCAGTCCTCAACTGAGGAATGCTTGTGCTTACACTGTCCTCTGTGAAGAAAGAGACTTTTTCATCTTTGTATATGAGCCACTTAATGCATCTTGGAAAATCAGTAAGCATTTCTTATTCGACAGAATGTTGATGAGAAAGTTTACTATAATTTTTGGTACATCTATATCTATTATTCTTAGAAAATCAGGAAAACAATTTAAATCTCTTTGACTGGAAACTTGAAAATACTACTCTGTGTGTGTGTGTGTGTGTGTGTGTGTGTGTGTGTGTATGTGTACTTTCTAGGGTAGTGAATCTCAGTCCTAGCAGCATGCTGGTAGCACCTGGGGAGCTTTGAGAACATACTGGTGTCTGGAGTTCATCTCCAGAAAACCTTAACTTTTGTTTGTTTGTTTGTTTGTTTGGGTTGGGTCTGAAGATGAGTACTCTTAAAAAATTCTCACTTTTAAATAATATTTTACTATGATTGAGGAACACTGTATTAGGGGAAAACACATTTCGTTTAGCTTTGTAATTCTGAAATCTTTCCCAGTGTTGATGAATTCTATTTCTCTACACTACACTGTCAGACACAAGGCAGAGGAAAATCTGTATGATGAATGCCCATCTTAAACCTATGATACTCTGTTTGGAAGAATCTTTAATGTCTCTGAATATGATCCAGGTTTAGTTCCCATGGGTCAGTATCAGAATAGTCTTTAAATATGTCTGCCTTAATCATTATTACCACGCATTAGCATGAAAAATTACTGGAACATAGATCAGTTCACATGAAATATGCCTTGATTTGACCATGTTAAAGAGCCATGTGTTTAAAAGTGCTGTTTTCTTTGTATAATCAAGAAACTGAAGAAAAAGCATAGACTAGAGCCTAAATCTCTTTAGTCTCCACTTTGATTCGCTAAAACTGTTTCAAGACTTACTTTGCTGGAGAGGAATCAGCTTCCTATTGATATAAACCAATAGGAGAGGCTGATACTGGGAGTGAATGCAAAATGTTCAGTAGAAAAGCAGATGGATAATATAGGCGAGAACAGAAATTAAATGTCACAAAGCAAAACTTTCTAAGTTTAGAAACAGAAGCATTAACATTTAATATGACTTCTGCTTCTGATTCTTAAATACTTTCCCTAATCACTTGTCTCTTAATACCTGATTGCACTTGACTTTTCCGTGCACCTTGGCTGATTAACAAACTGGCTTCCTCAGGAGGAAAATACATGTTTCTCCTGGGGAGAGGAGTTGTAAGAGCCTCCAAGAAAAAAAATACTGTTGCCATGTTAATTTTCATGATAGAATGGATGAAAAACAGCATGGACACAAAATGTTCAAATTCTTCTTAGGATTTAGTTGCCTCACTCCTGCCATGCTCTCCTAGGATTCTAAAGGTTTCTCAGTGACCTTTTCAATTTATTCTATTGGGATACTAGCCATTTATGGAAAAACACTTTGAGAGTAGCTCCCTACTGTAGCAGTAGGGATTCTAATCCCACTCAAGGTGTATAAAGCTTGTGAAACTCTGCCAAGAAGGAGAGCACTCTTTCAGGAGGAGGAAAAGAAATCTCCCTGAAGAATCCCAAGTAATTTACCAACGTTTAATAAGCCTTTTATTGTGTTTTAAATAAGCTCTGATACTTTATTACTCTTAATCACAAATATACATTAAAATTTATTTAAAAAGTCACAGGGGATGCCCCGGATTGGAGGCAAGTTATGAAGTTTAATAGACTGTGGATTCCTTTATTGCACTATAAATATTAAAATATTACTTCTTTAAGGGTCTAAATACTTGCTCATAGCATGTAACCCAGAAATCCATTTTCAGATGTTTCATGAGTTTGTAACTACTTTGTTTTTCAAACATTTAGAGGCATTGCATAGCTAGATTATTTCAGGGACATCTCAGAGTGTCTGTTGACACATGGGAGAAGATACCCCTACACGCACCACACACAAACACACACACGTACCATTGCACTTTAGGGAGTTCTTCAGTGTCCTCTAAGTTCAAGAGAGTTGGTTTGTTGTTGTTTCCTCCATGTTTTAGCAATAAAGTGATTTTCTCTTGTGCAGTGGATGGAGGAATAATCTGACCGGATAGGAAAAGTGAGTGCACCAAGAATATTATGACAGTACAAGGTAGCCGAGCTTAAATTTGAATTCATGGTCAGCTCACAGTTATCACTGCTTTCCATCGTAAACAGTCCAACTGGCATGCATGGTGACCCATAACATTTCTCTGCCTAAAGGTCTATTTACCCTTTCTTGTAGAATATCACAGATTGCTTCATCAAAAATTCCTGTTGACCATCTGCATCTAGCATAGCTCTTAATGTGCTGTAAACTTAGTTGCCTTACCTATTAACATTAGTAGCACCTTGAGTTTAACAACCTAATTTGATTTAATTTTTAATTTTCAGTTTATATTTTGTATTACATTGTAGGCAAGTACAATATAGGCATACTAGTGTGAATGTTGATTGTTGTCTTTGAAATTTCAAGGAAAAGAAACTGTGGATGATTTAGCAGAGAATAAATTTATCCAAGAAAGTCTGTTAGTTACAGATCAGATACCTAATTATAAGTTCTCTCCCCTGCTGCTTCTCTTCATTATGTGTATTCACTGGGGGACTTCTAGATAAAGTACCCCCTGCTTGACCAGCCAAGCAATGGACATGAAACCCAAGATCAGGTTTTTCTCCTGAGAAATTGAATCTTGAGCAGTTCATGGAAGGATAGCCTAAAGTGATGATCCAATTGTTTCTGCTCCCCAGATTCTTCAAGGTTTTCTTGTGCCTGCCCTTTGTAAAATTTGATGCTTCATTTTTTTCTTCTTTTTTTAATTCCCTGTGTCAGTTTACTTTATCTTGCTAGAGTTGCTTTCTACTGATAGTTACCCAACAACCCTTCTATAATGTCTCCCCAAATGTAGACATAGTATGTAAACATAAGCCATGTTGAAGAAACATCACTGGTTTCTCAATCCCTTTGCCTCAAAACAAACCAAAAAAATTGATAAACAAATGAATACACGGATTACTTTTGCACAATCACAGAAATTATTTTAAACCTGGAAGATGACCTATGATAAAAGAAATTTTCACATATTGAGATACAGAGACATTCTGGCTTATATATGAATTAACTTGAATTTAAAGTAAAACAGCCTGTTTGTGGCCTACATTGTCCATATGCTTTAATTATTAAGGAAAAGGGCACGTTGACCAGAAGTAAAGAATGTCTATGTTAAAAACAAAGATTAAATGTCCCTTTTCCCAGGGCGCTAGTGCTGGTCCTCCCTAGGTGATAAGAGTCCCTTCTCAGGTGCCACGGCCACACTGACTCATCTTGTAGGGTGGAGGTGGTGGTCTTTACTTCTATTTTTTATTTTTTTGAAAACTTGAAGAGCTGTATCCCTGATTTATTAATGTTTCTTCCGACAAGTTACAAAACTATGCTTGAAACCATGCTTCTCCAGAGCAATGGTTGAGAATAATCTAGGAAGTGGTCTTATGGGCTAGTCCTCAGTTTGGCTCCAATAAAATTCTGTCCTATTCGTATTATTGACTTTTTTTTAAGCTTCATATACATAAAGCTTTATAATATTAGTTTAGAGTAAAATCAGTATAGGATATAAAAATAGTTACTGAAAAATGGTTATTGATTCTTTATCGATTACTTATGTCAACACCTATTTGTGAAAAGAAAATTCGTCTTTTGTTTTGCTAACCCGTGAATCTGGCTGACCTAATGCTGATGATTTTTCTACTTTAGTTGATGTCAAACCTTAATTTCTAGAAAAATTACTACGTGTGCTACTGAGTTGTACCCTTGATAATTAAGGCCAAGGCTGTTTTTGAACAACTGTTACGATATATGATGTTCCTGGTGAGTCATTTACAAAGTGGCAGCTGCTGAGAGTGAAACCAAACCAAAATCTACTACAGGAAGGTCAGTCTCCACCTTCAAAAGCAAAGTGGAAGATGATTGTAATAATTTATATGGTTTATGTAAAACTTATTTTTAAAATACAGGATTTGTGCTTTGTTTTCTCTGACTTAATGTGCCACAAGGGATAAAACAAGCCTTAAGTCACTGTATTTCTTTGATTGTAAAGGTGGAAGGTTAGATTAACTCATAATCAAAAGCAACTTTTATTTTGCAGAATAGTAGGGTTGGCTACTACCATATGTTCTAATTTCCTTTCCACGAACACATTTCCTGCCATACTGAGTCTCATTTCTCCATTTCTGTGAGTGGGTAGTTTCATGGACATAGTGCCTCCTAGAATCCAGTAATATGGTTGAGCCTGAAGAGGTTGTTGGCTGGTTTTGCAATGCCTTTTACTTTTGCCTGTGAGCACAAAAGTTTAACTTACATTCCCCTCGGAGTAGGTGGAGTTGTAGTCATTATGCAACTGAGTTCCACCTGTCCTCAGCGTTGCTGATTTTCTTTATGGCTTCCTTGGCTGCCTGAGGCTGGAACATGCCAGATTCACTGTGTTTCTAGGAAGTGTACCAGTCTCCTTCTTTCTCACTCTTCTTGGGAGTTCTTGTTCCTAAACTAGTTGGGATATTTGCTGTGTTTGCCTAAAGCGAAAGCATGATATAATACATTACCTTTCCAACCAATTATTCAGTGTTTAAAACCTTCGAAAGAAATATCTTTAAAATATAAATGAAGGCAATAAATAGGCCATTTAAAAAGTCCATTTTTCTAAATGTGAGCCATTATTTAGTCCATTCGTTAAAGCACAAATTCCATTATATGGTTGATGGATTGTTAGTAATTATTTGGCTTTCTTCCATCTGCCCAAGGAAAGATATATGAAGAAATTTAATATGTCTATATTACTTTTTAAAAGTTCTTTATTTTAAGTGGGAATAGCTTATAAATGTACCAAACTATAAGGCCATTTTCAGATTGCTGTAAATCCATGTCATTTTTGTTTCCATCTGTCATAAAATGTCTTTTAGATTGAATGTGGAAGATCCCTCTGGCTTTAAGCCATACTGTAGCAAAGTCTTAAATATTCTCTCTGAGCACTGGTTAAAATAGCAATGGAATTAATGAGCTATTCATAACTTAAATGTTCATTGTACACTGTATAATTTTTTGTGGATTGGAATATGAGATAGTTGTAACAAGAGCTAATCAATTATCTGCTTTAATCCATCTGAACTTGAATGCTTTAATTCAGAACCCAAATGTTTTTGCCTAGAGAGTAAAGTTTATTTCTAAAATCAGTCAAATACTTGTATTTACAGAGGACATCTGCCTATTTATATTTTTAACAGAGTAACTTCCTCAAATATATTTTTAAGGATCTGTGGATGGTTTCATTCCTGATTATCTCTTTTTAAATGAAGAAATATTTCCACATTTTTATTTTTAATATATGAATAGAGATTTACTGAAGAAGCACAAGATATACATATTAAATACAGAGGCATTAGAGAGTTAAATCTTCTTATCAGAAGGAGAAAATAAGTGGATGAAGGTAGATGTTCGTTGGAAAGACAGGTAAATAGAGTAGATTAAAAAGAAAGAGGGAGAACGTTTTTGTGTGGTGTGTGTATGTATTTTCACAGTGATTTACAAAGATGAAAAAATCATGCAATTTGGGACTGTTGCCTCACTTATTTTTCTATAGAAAGGAGATGTGTCTGTATGAATTGTAAAAGTATGATGAGGAAGTGGCATGTCTGTTTACCTATATTTTCTTTATTTCCTATTCTTTTGACGTAACAAGTAAAACCATTCAATGTATGACTATCCCAACATCTGATTCCGGAATCCTTCAGGAATTTTGCAGACAAAAAATACATGGAAGGGACAGTTACCTGAACTGACCTAGAACATTTAGATATACGAAGATTTAATATTTCTCTTGGCAATGCCTTGATTTTTATTTTTCAATACGAAGAAAAAGGTAAACTAGTTTCCATGTATCTTCGTCTGGTGTTCTCTGTGCCTAATAATCTACTATTTTTCTCCTATTCTGGATCTTAAGCCTTTCCTTCTGCTGAATCCTTCCTAAAAGAAGAATTTAAAGATCCTCAAATATCTATCAACTCAGACAAATGTATATTCGTATTTAATTTTCCCAATATAATACCCACATCAAGAATCTCCCATTCCTCCTTTTTAGGGTCAAGTTATTTGAAAGAATGTCTTTTCTTGTTCACCTCCTATTCAGCAAACATTTGGCACATAATCACTTGTCTTCTGTACTTACCACTCCATGGAAACTGATCTCAACCAAGAAAAGAACCATTCTCTAGATGTTAAATGCAGTGACCACTTTTCAGGCCTTATTTGAGTTCTCTACGCTGTTTGTCACTGTTGAGAACAATGACTTCCTACTTGACACATGTTCTTCCCTTGTGACACTAGACTCCCTGTTCTTCTATCTCCTGCTGTGGATAATTCTCTGTCTCCTTTTCAGAGCCCTTTGACCATGTTAATTAGTCTTCCTCTGTGGTCAGCACTAAGCCTACTGTTTTCCAGTCTCAACCCTTTCTAGGAAAACTCCTTTGCTCTCATGGCCTCAAATTCCAAAGACATGCTGACCCCAAATCTTCATCTCTAGGACTCTGGAGCCAAATCCCTAGTGTTTACTCTTAGATCTCTTTCTATATATTATTCCTTCCCTGCCTCCCCACCCCCTAAACCTGCTGCTCCTTTCCTGTCTTCTCCTTCCGTGAAACCATCTCATGCATACAGTTGCTAAGTCCATCTTCACCTCCTGACACCTTGTACACATCCCTTTGGTATTACGTGGTACCTCCTCCTTGGCTGAGCCCCTGAATCTGAGTTATGTGGTCTGCTGTGTGCGCCACTGCTCCCACACCACCAATTGCTGTCTAATCTTATCTGTCATGACGCATATTCTGCCTCCCTCACTGGGCATAAAACTATATGAGGGTCAGGACTTCAGATGTTCTCAGGCTTATCCCACTTGCAATAGCTTAAGAGCCTAGCACACAGTGAACTTCAAACATTTCCTCCATGCATGAATGAAAGAGAAATGGGAGGTGGACCATGTAGGGCAAGCCAAAAGGGAAATCAGCCTTATCAACAGCAATGGGCCTTTTTCAGACGTTGACTGACATGGAGCATGTTCATTTCAGATCCTACTGAAAAAGCATGGTAGTCATCATAGTTTTATCGGCCAGAATTTTTTATTGCATATAACTGAAACACAAATAAAAGTGACTAAAACTGAAATCAAACTGACTTCAGCAAAATGGGGAGATTTATTGCCTGTAGACACTGAAAAACTCCAGTCAGTCCAGTAGTAGCTGGAGCTAGGGGTTCATGTGCTATCAAGGGCCATTTCTGTCTCTGTCTTTTGGCTTCACTCACAGTCAGATCATTCTCCCAGCTTTAGGTATCATAGAGTCTCTCTTCTTTATGGCAACAGATGCCTTATAATTGAGCTTCATTAGTCTGAGTTGGATTATGTTTCTATACCTGGACTAACCATTTATACTGGGGGATCACTGATGCTCTGATTTACAAGCCTTGGTCACATACTATCTCCTCAAACAAGAGGTTCTGCCAGAGAAATTAAATTACATGAACTGAGGGTCAGGGAGACAGTTCTCCAAAAAAAAAAAAAAAAAAAGCTCTACGACCAGTAGCAGAGGGAATGGTACTGTGCAGTGTTGACTGAAATAAATGCGCAGCCTGAAAGTTGAGAGTTATGTTTATTTGGCGGGAGGACTGGAGCCGGGATGACAGCCCCTCAGGTGGCTCTGAGGGACTGCTCCGAAGAGGTGGGGGAGGAGCTAGGAAATCTAGGAGCTTTATAACAAAGACCGGGTAGTTGGAACAATAAAAGATTACTTGGTATCTAAAGAAAACAAGGCATCTCAAGTTAAAAGAATTTAGTGCTTTTCTTTGTATGGGAGGAAGCAAACACTTGGGCTCATTGAATTCATTCCTTTGACAAGCACCCGGCTATCTAGGGCCAGTATCCTGCCCTTTATTATTCTGAGTCCCCTCAGAGGGCACCATTGTGAGTGGCTGCAGAGGCTGGGCTGCAGGCCTGTCCTCACTAGGGGGTGGCAGCAGCTGCTGATGACTTGGTTTCAGCATTCTTTGTTTACTGATATGGTTGCAATATTTTCATTCACAGCAGGCAGGATTGGTAGATCAATTACCTGAGGATGGTAGCACCAGCCATGTTCTTGATTGTGCTAACTAAAAATCTGGTGCTTGCCATCTGCCTCTACAAGGATCGGATCACATTGGCACTTGCCATCTAACTCTGCTTGGATTAAATCACAAACCACTGCAGCCGCTGGCCTCCAACACACCCTGAAAGGAGTTCAGGGTGGAGATTAGGAATAAGGCACTCTTTGCTCTGGGAAAACTGGCAGAAGAGGCCTTCAGATATTTAGGATATTTTCAGGAGAAGATTTTATGACCCCAATTCTTGCATCTCCAATATCTAGAAAAGCACTAAAATCATTTACAGTGACATCTGCTCCTCGTGACTAGCCGCAAGCCCCTGCCTAGATATGTGCTCGACTGCACATGCCCCCCTTCACTGAAATCCTATATAATACTGAATACCCCCCTGCCCCTTTGGAGCTTTCTGGGATGCTGTCTCCCAGGCTATAGTCCTCATTTTGCCCCAAATAAAATTTAGCCCACAAGTCTCACGTTGTGTGATTTTATTTCAGTCGGCAGTTGCAATGTCCTGTATGAGGAGAACTTCAAAATTTCCTAAAGCTGGTGCTATCCTTTTTATAAACAAAGAAAAAGTAAGGTGTTAAATTTTTAATGGTTTTCCCATTGTGGATAACTTTGTATTCCAATCCCACTAGACTCATTTTAATGAGGATGTGGCATCTATAATTTCTATCCGAATGTTTGAAGAAACCGAGTACTATTAATTAAAAGTTTTTTAAAAAACCAAAACAATTTTAATCAGTTTTCTATCTTGCCATGGCCCATAAACCTTGAATTCTTTCCCCTTCTCCCAGTATTTTTCAACTGAGCAGTCAGTCCCATATCATAAAAATAATTACTGCAGGTGCAAAGCTACACGCTGAAAGCACAGTGGTACCTGCAGGTCCACTGTGTAATCATTTCTGAAAGTTACAAAGCACATTAAGTGAATTTCCCTCCTGGATGTGGGGTATCTACATATGTAGCTTAGGAAATGCAAAGCCAGCTACAAGGTATTCCTCCTACTTCAGGGCAGAAGCAATTAGTATGCTAAGAAGCACATGTCCTTCTAGGTCCTTTTAGTTGCAAAGCTGTCTTTTTAAAGATAAAGAGGGCTTTCTTGTGAAAAGAGGAAACAGCAATTCTTCTTTCTGATATAAACACTCACATACACACAAGCTTGGAAGTGAGAAGAGCAACACAATTCATAACGTTTCTGAATCCACGGATTATCATTTGTTCTGAGATATCTTTTTCCAACTAATGATACACGGATATCCGTCCTGGAAAATATAATTGTGAAACACCATTTTAAAAGTGCAGCATCCTTAAAAGGCTATAATTTTGTAGGACATCTAGGCTAATGAACATGCAGATATTCCAGCCTTTGAAAACATGCTGTTTAGAAAAGGAATTCATAACTTCATTGCTTAGACTCTTTGTGGTTTCCAAAAAGAGACAAGCCCAGATTGTCTTTGTTGTTGTGGATGTCTGACAAGGACACAGAAAGGAAAGTACCCGGGGAAGCCGCCTTAGCACCTTAACGCTTCTCTGGGTCTCAGACTTCCCAGGCAGCACGGATAGTCTCGTGGAAGCTGAGCTCAGCGTTATTCAGAGAATTCGGTGTGAGCTCCAGTAACCTGCTCCTTCCTGTGCACCTGAAATTGCTAACTGGGGACGGTGCCCTGAGGGAGGAAGGCTTTGAGATGGTGTGAGTGGATATGGAGTATATTAGAACATGGAGGTGAGAAGAAAGGCAAAATAGAAAAACGCAAACAAGAATAGAGAAGGTCCTAGTCTGTAAGCGAAGAATGTTATGAAGTGCACTTTAAACAATAGGTGACGCTAACGCAGAGGGCTTTGAAGGCTGTCATCACAAATGCTTCTTCACCTCCTTAATAAAGTGGAACTACAGAAGCTTTATTTAATTTTTCCACACTATAGCCAGGTTTTACATAGATAAATAATTCTCTGTGTTCTTTAGTCACTAGAAAACTTTTCCTGAATTGGGCATCTGTTCCAATAAAATAACATGAAACTATCTATCTATTTGACCTTTTGCCACTTTCTTTCTTCTGAAATACTTTTTCAATCAACGTTCAATTCATTCTAAACTTGATAAAAAAAAAAAAAAGATGAAGCAATGTCCCTCAATATAGACAGTAACAACTGAGAGTTATACAAGTTAATGCGGTAGATTTCCACTTTCCATTCTTGGGCTTTAGGGGGCTTTGAAGGAGTGAGAAAAAAGTCAAAAAGAAAATAATTTTTAAAAAATTGTCAAGGTTTTCCAAGTAGAAATTGAAGAAATATTTTTTATTAAAGGAAGGCTTGATCCTTTTTCATATGTAAGGAAGTTTTCAGAAAGATTGCTTTACTTGTTGGATTTATCAGATAGAAGGACTATGTGGTTAATATATTCAGCTTTTATATTCGGAAAAATGAGAGGATTAAATAGAACAGGGCAGTAGTTTGAAATTATATTTGAATGATGTGTTCAACCTTCATTTGTGTAGAACACTATCACTAGAAACATCTTTGTTAGGACTGGAGAAATGAGGCTGGGAAGAAAGGATACTTTTCAAAACAACAATTTATTTAATTGTAAAAATGTTCTCCTTTGTCATTAAGCTACTTGGGAAAAGTCAATTATAGATTCATTTAATAATTACCTTTTTAAAAACATTCTGGTTGAATAATTTTTTAAGTAACTGCTGATTATTCACAGCAGTGTCCTGCAACAAACCACAGAGAGTCTTTTTTTTAAATCAAATAATAAATCAAATAATAACATGAATTATAAAGAGTCTTGTTAATATTTGCATCTGCCAAAAATAAGCAATTTAGGATAAATATTGTCCTTTAATCTATTTACACATATTTATAGGTGCCTGAAATGAGTAAGTGCTCAGCTGAAAACATTATATCTAAATGTGTCAAGCTTGACACATTAATAGGATGCCATAGGAACATAAGCAAATATGAGGCTTTGTTTTCCTCATTTTCTGCAGTGGATTATTTTCTGCTATTCATTTGGCAGAGGCCTATAATAAACTTGTATTTTTTGGCTTCCTTTCTGTTCAAAACTGGAAATAGTGATTGCTTCAGAGCCACTTAAAGGCATCTTCCTTAGAAAAATCATTCTCTTGCCATTTTGCAAAATTATGTCCGAGAAATGAAATGATTCTCAACATGACTGGATATGCGAAGGAATTTCTACTATTTTAAGCTAAGCAACATCGAGTTCAGTTTGTGCTCAGTGTAAGTGCAAAACTAAAGACGCTCTGGTTGGTAGAAATCAACCAGCATGCTGTATATTATCAGGTTATATCTATGGAATGGCTTTTTGGTAACTGATTTCATGTGCATAATAATTTTTAAAAACTTTTTTTAACCAAATGTAGGGTGTATTTACAATCTGAGATATGCTGTATTAATAATTGTCAATACAAACTTTTTTTTTCCTGAAAATGTGTAATGAGAAATGGTACCTTAATGTCTATGTCGTTTTCTCTTCTTTGGTTCTTTATCAAGGAAACCAATGAGCTTCCCAGAGTAGAGACTTCTTAGCTTCCCAGGATGGAGCTTTGAAGAAAGAAGGAAGCCTGAAGAAAAAGTGGTAATTGCAGGGGGATGACATCAAAGATGTGAACTATTTGGCAAGTTCAAGTTGTATACTTCCAAAGCCAAGATGAAAGAATAGGATAAGGACCCACAGTTTCCAAATTCTTCTCCAAGTTCATCTCCCAGGGCTGATTGCATATTTTTGTTATGTTTGCTAATATTTTTAATAATAGCAACAACTTGATGAGTGTTGCTATGTTTTAGTCACCCAATTTCTGATGCTCACAACATTCTGTGTTAAGTTGAATTGAAATGCTTCCTGTATTTTCACCCAGAGTTGCTTCTTTTTCTAGAAGCTCTATTTTCTTTCACTAAGCCGTAGGTCAATTCTTAATGCCATACAGTTTAAATTACTGTGAGTTTAAAATGTGTTTAATTTTCAGTGAACATAGGCTGCACTACACTCTCTCTTTCTTCATAGAACTCCTTTCACTCACCTGCTCGTTCCAAAGCCTGGTACCCAAAGTGTGACACAGCTACTTACATTCACAATAAGCCGCTGTGATAATACAGTCCCACTCAGCCCACTCCCACTGGAGTGCTGTAAGGAAGCCACAGCTTCCCTAACCATCTATACATTTTCCCTTCATCATTTCTTGGACCTGGTCTAATGAGGACGCCTTTTCAGTCCTGTTTCTTCTTCCATACTTCCCAGCTCAGGATGAGAGTGTCTTGTTCCAGTAGATGTGAATCATTAATTGAAAGAATAAAAATTCAATAGGGAACAAGAAATGGCCAGAAAAGGGGTGGTGAGCAGAATTATTTTGTCCAAATAATAGGAAAGCAAACTTGAAAAAAATTAAAGCAGACTAAGTTTCCTGTCTGAATGAATGCCATGACTATGGTCTTCATTCTCAATAATTATCAGAAGGAATAATGTCAGATAAATCCTGAAATCTCCTCTTTCATGCATAAATAAAAATCTTTGCTCTCCTTTAAATACAATAACTAGTAGGTACTCATGAAAACCAGACAAACACACTTTTCTCTCATATATCATACACATCTATTTTTGTTTCTTCCAAAGCAGCATTTTCTTATGAAGCCACATTAGTTGTTGACATAGTTTATATAGCATTTCTTCATAGGAAGAAGGTATTTGAAATTTTGCTGGTTGTCTGCCCCAGGTCTGTTTAAAGAATTACCATACTTGTACCTGTAGGCAGTTTTCCTGTCTAATGTATTTTATTCAAAACAGTGATTTCTAAAAATGCATTTGCACATCACAGTTCTCTAGGGAGTTTGCTGAAAGCTGGACAAAGAGATCTGTAAATCTAGTGAGTCAGAATCCCTGGGTTGGGAACTGTAGGCTGCATTTTTACCTTACTGGGCAAGTTTACCTCCCTGAACTTGAAAAGTACTGTTTTGAAAATTGTCTTGATATGCATGCACTGAACATCTTGGGTGAACAGATCTCAAACCTGGCTGTTATCGAAATCACCTTGAGAGCATTTAAACACTTGTGGGCACAGGTTCCATCCGTAAAAATGTAATTATGTGGATGTTAAGATGGGCAGTCAGAATCCCTATTTTACAAAAGCACCTCAGATAATTCTTCTCAGAGCCACACTTGGGAATGACTTTCTGAAAACACATTCATAGCGATCTCACCTTTAGTATTCTGCAGTTTTGGAAAAATTTGAACTTAGCAATCATGTGATTTTTTTTTTTTCTTTTTAGTATATGAGAGTTCATGAAAATATTTGACTTCTTAAATGCCTAAACATGGAACAACCCTTAATATTTACAATAGCCTTAAAAATGAAGTTATTATACTCTTGTGTTAAAAAATGTGCTGAATTTCTACTAAGATACTCCGTAAATTTTGTAAATTACTCATATGTTTATATATACAAATGAAATATCTCATGTGGCTCCCCCTCCTTAGTTACCATATTATCCTATTCAAGCCCTTGTGAAACATTCAATTTTTAAAATTTGTTTATTATGTCTTCTGTTACTAGAATGTTAACTCCGTAAGGATAAGAACTCTCTGTGCTGTGTTCCCCACTGAACTTCTAGCAGCTAGAATAGTGGAAGGTACATAATAGGTGTTCAGCTCATATCTGCTGAATGATAGATAGGGTATTATGTCCGTATGTGCTGTTTATGTACAGATTGTATATGTAAGCCATATATCCACATACGAGATTGGCATTTACCACAATCATGTGGGATGTGTGCATGTGTAATATCTTAGATGCTAATCAAAGTGCATTTTATTAGTTATGCAAATTCTCTTATATTCAAAGTTAGAGCAATCTCTTCTAAATCCCAAATGCAAAGAGAATCTGGTAGTTATGAATAGATAGCCTTGTCCCTTTCATTTGAAAGGGACCCGGAGGCCTTCCTGGATTTGGATATCCCATTGGTATTTCTTTTCAAGAGGGGTCACGCCACTGCTCAGGTGTTGTGAATCATTCTCACCTGATGGATGTAGAAAGCAGCTGAATCATGCTGGAATCACGTTGTCTCACGAGGGATGTGTCAGCTAGTTAGTCTTCAGTCACATGATGAAAAGTGTAGTTAATGATACTGTTATATTGTCACACTGAAAAACTTTAGAACGAAGTAGCTAAAAATATTTTCTTACCGTGTAAGGGAGTGAGGACATGGAATGCTTACCTTTAAAGCTGTTTTTGAAGCATGAGGCTATTCTGATTGCTCTTCTCTCTGGGTAATATCCTTCTCAAGGGAAGAGTGCACCTCACAGGTGTTCACCATGGCCGTTCCTTGGATGCTCAGCCAGGTTGTAAAGCCAAGTTTGCTTCCTGGGAGGCTGACTGGTGGGTGTATGGCACACTCAGCATTTTGATCTTTTATGCATTCATTCCTCAGCAATGTTCACTCTCGTATTCTTAGTATTCCAGGGACTGTGCACTCTCTAGAAGGCGAGGGAGAATAATGATGATGGATTCACTACAGTGTTCTCTGGGCTATGATACTGGTATACACACGGACTGCTCTGAAAACAAGGACATTTACAGGCTGGTGGCACCAAGGATGCCTACCTGGAGTACGAGGTACTTGTGCTGAGTCTTGAGGATGAGCTGCATTTATCCATTCCACAAATATTTATTGAGCGACTTTTATGGAGCTAGGCTATAGTCTGGAAACACTGAGGGGGAGCAAGACAGACATGAACATTGCCATCAGGAACTCACAGCCTGAGGGGTGGGGGTGGCGGGCAGACATAAAACAAATCATCTCCAAGTGAAAATATGTGATAAGTGAGGAAAAGTCAACAGGCTGTAAGAGAGCATCGTAGATGGACCAACATTTTGATAAATTGCTCAGGGAAAACCTCTCTTAGAGAAAATGGTATTTGAGATGACACCTGAAGTGGGATAGAAGTTATCTAAACAAAGAGAAGGAGAAAAGTGCACCAGAAAGCAAAAGCAGAAGCCCCCTTATTTTATGCAAAGAACTTTTCTCTAAAAACAGCCAACAAATCCCCAAATGAACAACAACAAAAAAAAGTTTTTAAATCATTGCCTTCACTGAATATTTTATTAGTTGAAAACTTCAGAACACCATGAATAGTTACCAAAAAAGTTGGAGACTAAATTTTTTTTACCTCTTTATGTTGACAGATGTTAACTAGACTTTATTGTGGTGATCATTTTGCAACATACACAAATGTCAAATCATTGGGTCTTATACCTGAAATGAATGTAACGTTATATGTCAATTATACCTCAATTAAAAAAAGATTTAAAAAACTTCAAAACACAACCAACAGTGATGGTTTGGAAACTGTTAGGAAAGGAGCCTGAAATCACTTTTTTTTTCTCTCATTTTGATTTCTTTCTTTTTTAAAAAATTATTTCTTAAAAGAGAATAGAAGATATTTTAGAGATAGTCATCAGGTTGTTGTTTGAACTTAAATTTGTTGTTTTTAATTTATATAGTTACTTTTGATGTCATGGTTCGATTGCTGTTGGGTTTTTTGAATTTTCAGATGTCGACTTATACTTGGCTCAGTGCAGCTATAGAACACTGTAAAATAGACAAAGACCCAATGTGGAGTTACTGCCTTTCTAACTTTTCACTCTCCAGCAAACTTTCCTATTTATTGCCCTCCAGCCATAATAACTCACTCTTGTCAGATTGTATTCCTCTCTGCCCATCTCCACTTTCAGTACATTTCTCATTGAATATTGGTTATGCTGCAATATAGCACATTCGTGAGATCTGGGCTTCTGGTCTCCACTGATGCAAATGCTTTCTCATGTGCCATGGGGCAGAGGCTTTCATTTGGCTTGAATCTCACAGGGCAACGGGTGCGTCAGAGTCTCTGGACCTTTACTCCAAGGCTTCTTTCAGGAACTGACATTTAAATGGGGAATTAATGAAGGTGGTCATGCAACAAGAATGCGAAAGAGCACCCTGAGTGAATAAGGGAGAGCTAGGGAGTCCAGGCAGTGGGAACTGGCCTGTGCAAAGACTCAGAGAAGCAAGACATTGTAGTTCATTCTAGGAACTACTCTTAGTTGTGAGCTACAATGCAGAGCTTAAAGACGAAGAGAAAACCACCAGCACATACAGACATTGTCTGAACCTCTGGGCACAGTCATATCCCAAGCTATGTCTTTCAGTTACAGGGGCTACATAAAGTAAGCTTTACCTAAAGTCAGCTTGAGTGGGATGTCCGTTGTTGGAATGAAAGCATCCTGAATAATGTAAAGTTTAATGGGAGCTTTTCTTGGTCTGAATCTAAACCATCAACCATTTCTAGGGCTTCTCAGGTTAATTTCAACAGCATGTCAAGGTAGCTTTAGTCTTAATGAACCAAGCTGAGAATTTTTCATTATGTTTGACTTAACCATATTTTCTTGGTTATAACAGGAAAATACTCCCATTTTATCAGCTTCCTAGTTTTTTTTTTTTTTTAATCTGGAACTTACGTTACCTCAGAATAAATGCATATGCTATATTGAAGTTTTATGTTTATCCCCAAATCATCGTTAAAAAATTCTTTACTGGGAAAAAAGTTTTATTTCAGTTCCTATGCTGTCCTGCAATAGATATTTTATATTTAGTATTATCTTTTTTTGGTTATTCTCTAAACATTGTTATGTCCTTCAACTGATATTCCAGAATGTTAAGCAATTTTTGCATCTTTCTAAAACCGTTGGAGATTTAACACCCTTAAGTGATTGCCTAGAGCCTACATAATCTCCCATAAATCTTCCAGGTTATTTGATCTGCCATTTCAAATAGTTTCATCAGCAATTCTTTTTGTACTTTATTGATCTGATAAACTAGCCGAAACAGAAGTGGAGGTCCTAATATAATCACAATGAGGAGGTTTAGTGAAGCAGAGCCTATCCTGGCAGTTAACAGACAGATTTAAAGAGATGGAACAAAAAAGCTGCTGAATTATATTCATAAATTAAAATGAAACAAACCAATGCTTCTGTATATTCACAATCCAATCCAGGTACAGGGTCCATCTTACTGCCCTTAATTCGACAAACAGTTTGAGATACAAAGGAGAATCCTAAACCCAAATGTTACGTGAAGTTTTTAGAGTATAGTAGAGCTGGGAAGTCTGAGGTAATGAGACTTGCTTTGCATACAAGGTGTGCTAGAATGGGGTGAGGAAAGGGGGAGCTCTGACACAAGGACCACCCTGTGAAAAAACCTAATTCCTTGTTTCTTACAGGGACATTTGGGCAAATGGCGAAGTCAACAGGCCAAAGTCAGGCTTTAAAAATGACAAGGCAAGTTGATGGGGGAGAATGCGGGGAGATGGAAAGTGAGCATAGAATATTTATCGAGAACCTGGGCTTCGCTGACAGTCAATTATAAATTGAATCTTGAATCCACAGCTTAGTAGCTGAGTGATCTTGATCAAGGGACTTCACTTTGAACTTGGACAAGTCACTTCTGAGAGCCTCATTTTTCTCATCCTGGCAAGTGGCTTAACTGTAGATGTCAGTTTCTTCATGTGTGTACAGAATAACTGATGAAATTAACATTATTGAACTGTTGTGAGATGTGATGAGATGATGCCTGATATGTAATAAGAACTCAGCAAATGTTCAATATTATAACGACTTTGATTAAGATGGTGATAGCAAATTGTGATTCAGAATTCTGAGGGTTAAGGGAATTTGAAGAATGAGACCCTGTTATTCAGGGAAGAACTAGCACTTGCCTAATCTAATTAGACAAGGCTTGAGGGCAGGGTCTTGGTCCTAGAAAGGCATTGTGGTTCTCGAATAATTCTGCTGTCAGTAAAGTAGGGGTCATACAAAGATGGTAGGCCAATATGGAAGGGTTTTGAGATAGAGAAAGGTATTAAACCTTTCTGGTTCTATTCTGGCACCTACTACAGATTCAGGGTACCAGGAAATTTAAATCAGACCATCACTAGACCCAACTGTGGCCACTGGAACTGGCAGAGTCAAGGAAGTGAAATTAAATAATTCATGCAAAGCAGTTGGCACAATGCTCCATAAATAGGATTTATAATTGTTGTGCTTTCCTTGAAGTATTTTCTACTCTTGATATCCCTGATAACAAGGGTTGCCAGATTTAGCAGATTAAAAAAAAAAAAAAAGATTCTCAGTTACATTTGAATTTTAGAGAAGCAATGAATGGTTTTTAGTATAAGTATTTCCCCAATACTGCATATATGCAGGAACTTTACCAGTAACCCACTCTTCTTTCTCTGCTATACCTTCTCAGTCTTCTCTGGTGGCTCCTTGAATTACATGGAATTTCATGCCTCATGAGAAGTTTCTTCCTGCCTTGTAAACTTTGCATGTGGTACTCTCTTTGCCTAGAAGAGACATTCTTCTTCCATATTAGACTGTCTGTTTGATTCTCATCCTTTTAAGTTTTGGAATACTCAGATGAAACCCAAGACTAGGTTCAGTTCCTTGTTGTGCAGTTTCACAACACACTTGGCAGTGCATATCCCACTTACATTTAGAGATTGCCTGTTTGCCTTTCTAAACTAAACTCCATGAGGCAAAAATTATGTTTGACCTAACCTCTACTGAGTTGCCCAAACCCAGCACATGAAACACAATCAATAAACATTTGTAGAATATAAAAGGAATAATAATTGTTGTTATGATATTTTAATAAGCATTAACTTTTGCTTTGCATGGCAGATTTATTCAATGTACTTCAAAGACACTAAGAAGCACCTTCTTATGACACTCTAGTAAGATATTAAAGCAGTAAGCTTCTACTGGGTAGTGATCAGTTCTAATTTCTAGTATAATGACAAACTTTTAATGAGCAAGTGAAATGTCCCAGGTGTTTCTAGGTATGCTTAAAATGCTATCTAATTTTATCCATAGTCTACTCTAGTCAGATCAATACTAGCTCAGAGAACACTAATTAATGATCCAGGATGACAGGTGATGAATTTTATATTTGGCAGGTTATAGATATTTGGAAAAAATTAATTATTAACAAAGGACATTGCTCTATATAGGCAGGACCACTCAAGAAATAAAGTAACAAAACAGCTTTTTTTTTTTTTTTTGATGAGTAAAGAAAGTTAGTGAAAGAATAAGGAGATGGTGCATTGCCACAAGCATTTGATAGTTTATTTTCCAATATAGGGAGTTAATTTCTACGTCGCTGATGAATATTACAGTTATTAAAATCAAATCACTCTCTTATCAACTGGAAATCCTACTTAATATTTTATCATCTTTTGTTTTACTTAGCCATTAAAAAAAATCACTGTAATAACTCATCCCACCTGAAATACTAACAATTTTCTGAATATAGCCATTTCTTCTATTAGAAATATTTTACTTATTTTTTGAGGCTGTAAGCAATACTTATTTATTTATTTATTTATTTATTCATTTATTTACAATTCAATGAATTTTAGTAGATTTATAGAGTTGTGCAACTGTCATCACAATCTAATTATAGAATATTTCCATTATCCCCAAAAGACCCCTTCCCCCAGCCCTGTCTCAATAGATTTGCCTGCTCTGGATATTTTATCTAATCAGAATCATACAACATCAGAAATATTTTTAAATGACATCTATAATTAAAAACCATTGAAGGCTTATCAATGACTTAGATAAAAATTATTTATTGGTTGTGAATAGCTTTTGATATAGGTAATCTAACCCTTGTTATGCAGATTTTTATTGTTTCTACAAGTGATATTTCCTATCCTTGTTTCAAATGCTTGCAGTACATCCTTTTTGTGGCTTGCAACTGCCTGTTCATAGATTACAAAGTGTATTGAATTATTCAGAGACAAGAGAAATTATTAAATAAAGATATAGTTAAGAAATTACTATCGTTCTAGAGTATATTAACATGTTTCTGTAAGAGAAATCAAGTCAATTTTTTATATTATTTATTTTATTTTTAACACACTCTTAATACAAGTTTAATGTAGTTGCATAAGAGTGTATAAGTCATAACTGTACAGCTGGATGAATTATCACAGCATGAACATGCTTTTGTAATGCACCCTACAGATCAAAAAGTAGAATATTTCCAGCATACTAAAAACTATTCTTAACGCTTCCACATCTCTCTCCCTACCCTACTCATCAAAGAGAAAAAAAACTCTTCCTGGAACATCTTAGTTTTGCCTTTATTTAAATGAAATCATAAGAATATATTTTCGTGTCTGGCTTTATGAATTCCAATGTTTGTCCCTCAAGCGCTGTGATAAAGCTTAAAGTTTTGCTCATCTTCTCAGTCTTTGAGCCCTCGCTTTCTGATCAGATTCCCAGCTGCTGCTTTGATTTTTGAATTCCACAGTAGAGAAGTGGCCCTGCAGATGGGGCTCACTTTTCTGTGCTTTCTTTCTTCCCATGATCTTGGCCCTCCGATCTTCACTGCCTTGAAATCTCCCAGTTGCCTTCAAATGATAAGTCTTTTTCTATTTTGGACAGTTTTTCTAGTGATTCTCAGCTCATCTCAGCTAGTCCATTTGCTCAAGCTCATCTCAACAATTTAGCGTGTTGATTGCCAACAAGCTAAGCCTTCATCAGTGTAAGCAGCAGTCAAGCCAAGCATCTTCATGTTCTTATTCTTCCAATTTTATTGGCTAATTTCATGGCACAGAAATTGAGCTTTGTTGCTGTAGAAGCCCCATTTCCTGCTGGCCTCTCTCTCCTTTCCCAGAATTCACCTACTTACTACTTCATCTCTTCCCACAGAAAAACATACAACTTCCTTTCACAGAGAGAGATTTCCTCCTGGTGTCTACCTTGCATCCATATACATTCTGTAATCTTGAGTAACACCTTATCCTTCAGCCAGATGCCTCTTATTCTCTCTGCTCTGTTTGGACAGGGGAAGGGGACGGAAGGAGGATGGATTTATATCTCTTGAGAGTGAGGATGAATAGAATCATCTGTTCTGTTTTAAGCTCCCAGCAGGTAAAATCTATGGATTTGCTGGAAACTTTAATACTTGAACCATTAAGTAACAGGTATCTCTAAAATAAAATTTTATCTGAGCAAAACAACTTACCTCATGTTGAATAAATGTTATTTACCCTATTAGCAGGGCCCTGGCTCTGACTTTTAAGCCTAACGTGTGTCTGAGGCAGTACTGAGAAGCTGTGCACCCTTTTCTTCTCTGCCTAGGGACGGGCAGTGAGATAAAAGACTATTTCTCTTTCCTACTTCAGGAATGGTGGCGCCAGTGACATTGTTTTTCAGTCTCTGATATAAATGGAGCGTGTATGCATGTGTGTAACAATTTCTCTTACCATATGCACCAGTTTTACTTACATATCACTCTTTTATTCTCCATCAGTCGAATGTAGAACTGTGTCAGTTTCTCCAGCAGTTTTGATAATATCCGTACTCCTCTCTTACATTCTCTCAGTTGACCCTTCCATTACTTCTCATGTAGACTATACAGTTGCCTGATGAACAATCTCATCCTACTCTATTTTTAGGTATTCAGAGCATCCTCTGCTCCCACCATTTGTTCTGTCTAAAGCAACCTTTCAAAAAATACAGCTTTGATGTCACTCACTTATTAAAACTTGTCAATGTCCCCTCATTGCCTAACAAATGAAATTAAAATTATTTAGTGTGGGATCTTATCCAGGGTTCATTATGTTACAGAAAATCAAATCTCACTCACCTTAGTGTAAGCTATGAAAATATGTGTATAGGAAATTGTGGTAGGTCTCTACTGCTCCTTGGCCATCTGGACCCAATCCGCTTCCCCAACCTTATTTCCAGTTTCTTTCGGGAAATTACCTTTCTCTCATATATGTCACTTTTTTGGTAGACTGCAAATCAAAATGCCCTGCTCTCCTCTGGCCAATGGATGAGTCTAAACATTCTAACTGAATATGTATGATCTCGTTAGTCAAGTTAGGCTCTGTCTCTTAGGACTTTGAATCTTGACTAGAGAGATGGAAAAAGAGATAAATTAGAGTTTAATAAGTCTGGTGGCGACATCCAGTCAGAATGGTTACAACTCCAGCAGTTTAGACACCAAAAACTACCCCAGCTTCTGTTTCCAGCCCTGTCCTTGTTTCTTTCCTGGTTGTGGGACATCTGTCATTACCCACGCTACCTAATTTATCTCCAGTATTTTCAGGTTTTGCTTAGGTTAGCCAGAAATTTTTGTTGTTGTTGTTGTTAACTTGCAGTCAATGAAGATTGACAGAGGAGGACAAAGAAATAATCCATACATGGCAAGTGCATAACATGCAGACAAGCTCTTGGTGGACCACAGCCGGGAATTAGAACATCCACAGGAAACAAGGTACCTTTTCCTGTTTCATCTTTCTCTCCTTCTTAGGTTGCGTGGTCTGTTTTCTCTGTGTCTGCATAATTTTTTCTTTTCTCAAACTGCCTTTTTCTAATTCAAATACATCCACCCTCAAAACTGTCTGATTTAACCCTTGTTCAATATGCTATGCAAATTCAAGGACTCACAAAGACTGTCTAGAATTCCTGTCCTCCCAAAACCCAAATTTACAGCAGAAGGGAAGATATAGTTACTCTGAATTTGGTCTTTTGTCCAACCTAGTAAACTCAGCTGTAGCCAATGTCATGTATAGTACAAACTGTGCTCCTCCAGGATTCTGGACTAAATAGGTTCTCAAGGAATGGGAAATGAAGATCTCTAGTATATTTTAATTCTGTAGTCATCTGTTCAAACTATTATGTTCTCTGGTTCCAATCTCTTCCTGAATAATCCATGTGCCTTTGCAGTTTTGTGTCTTTTTCTCTCTATGCCCATTGCTTCTCATCTTGGCATTAAAAATTATAACCATCCCTGGAGATCTTCTTCAGGTGTTTCCTGCTCCACTGAATCATCTCCTTCTGTCTTTTTTATACAATCATACATAAAAGTGACCACTCCTATTCTAAAATTTGGTCAAGATAGCATTTCTTTAATGACAGACTACATCCCAGTACACATTTCACCAACACAACTAGCTTGAAAACAACATGAAGTTAGGAATTTTGTCCAATTTATTTTGTGTTAGCACCATGCCTTTTAATTCTTTGTAAGCAATACATATTTACTAAATAGACACACTTAATTGTTTTAATTATAATCTTGAGTGAAGTCTTTTATGTTCTGTGAACAGGGTTTTTGACCAACTCATCTCTAACGATGATTTCTCCATGTACTAAGGAAGCTGAAATGGCTTCTAGGAATTTTGGAATACTGTAAAGCATCAGAAAATAGAAGTTCAAAATTTGTCAGTGTGACAGTTACGAAAAGAAAAATGGTTCATGTGATGATAGAGCACCTGAGGTTGGAAGTCTACATCAAGGAATTAGTGTCGGCTGGGCTTCTAATCATAAAAGTTCACTCTTCACATGAATCTATCTGTTGATTTACATGGTAGGCTCGCTGTTAATGACATTCTGATTTGTACCATGGGAAAAAAATCAGTTAAAAAAAACCCCAAAAAACAAAAAAAAAAAGTAATTTGAAAGGATCCAGATTTTAGTTGAATCACCTAGATATCTGTATGTTTTCTCATGTTAAATTACTAAAAAATGGAGGATATAGAGTTTCAGTTATCTGATATACCAAAGATATCAATTTTTCATGAGTTTTAGGAGAACTATTTTTAAATAAGTTGGTAAACTAGATGAAAACTGAAAACATACAGCAACTTAAGCATTACTGTGAAAATTAATTACTCACACAGGAGCAAAACAACCATGACACCTGCTATTTGAGGGTAGGCGCACGTCTAAGGGTACGCTACAGCCAGAGGGTGCAGTGACTGTCAATCTGTGACTGCTTAGATAAGGCTGTTTCCAGATCTCCAAATTTTGCAGACGAAACTGTCACCCTCCTTCATACGGAAGAAATGTGTGACCTTCCACAGTCACTTAACCTTTCTGTTTTCTCATCTTGAAAATGATAATATCATAATCAACACGACTCCTGTGTGAGGCAGTGGGTATTTGCCTCCTCACTTTTGAAGATGTTTTATGTAAAGCAGCGTGAGCTCTGCCAAGCATGCTGTTGTATAATGAGAATTTTTTTTATTAGAAGTCATAGTGAGAGGCTAGTTAGCTGCCTTGGAGCACAAGACATAGAACTCAGATTGAAGACTGCATTCTTATCTGAACAGATCCTTACATCCAGTTCTATGAATCTTGATCTGTTCTTCGATCTCAGAAAGCCTTTTTAAAAATGATTGTCAATGGTTAAAAAAAGGATGAGGAATGACAGAGATTTTAAAAATAAGACTGAAAGGAAAGTCTTCGAATCACCCTCAGCCTTGTCTGTTGAAGCTCTTTGTTTTGTCATGTTTCAGAGCCAAGCTCATAGAAAATCAGTTTTGAGTTCATTACTCATATTTAAAATAATAAGAACACCTTCAAGCTACAACAAAAAATTATAGTTTATTTGGCTAATAGCTCATCTTTTCTGAGATTTTAAAGGCCCTTATAATATGCCCTTACAGGAGGGAAGGGTCTTAGAGGTATAGATCTCTGAATTGCTTCATATTCATACATAAACCTGAATTTTAAGAAAAAATATTACTTCGACATAAATTTTTTGAAGAAAACAAATCTCCTTTCACATGTTGCACTCCTGTCATTTGAGTTCTAGAGAATGAATTCTGATAAACAGTCCTCCCTAAGTTTGATATCAGAGCTCATCCAGTTAGTACTGATAGACAATATGGGATAATTGTCAAAAGTAACTCTGGGGCCAGTTAAGCCTGAGTGTGATTTTTGATTTTACTTACTTGATCCATTACTGAAGCTTCAGTGTAATTATCTGTAAGGTGAGGATACAGTGGATGCACATTGTTTGAGTCAGCACAACATCCTTTTAACACTTTTCTAATAACAGTTTCTTGAGTTTCTCCTGTGAACTACCCTCCCTTAGATTCAATGCCCGTGTTTCAGAGGATGCTGAGTGTGCTGTGTGGGTTATGAGATAGGCACATGATTTAGGTACAATCAGAGAAGGAATGAGCAGGCAACAGCCCAGGATCATAGCTGAAATTACTAGAAAATCTACTGGGATGGCAAATCCAGAGGGATGGTTAAATGTTTTGTTGTTGTTGTTGTTGTTGTTGTTGTTGTTGTTTGTTTGTTTTTAAAGAATTTACTTCCAAATAAAGTCAGTATGGTGGAAAACAGAACAACTGGAGAGAAAAGAGAATTCATACAGTATTGCTTTGTTATCTGAATCTTGCTGTGCCTGAAGCCAGATCACCCCTTTACAATTTTAAGAACACATAAACCTCATTTATTATTATTTGCAAAAATAGTGCTGAATACACAGAGTAATATTATAATACTCATATTCTCCTTAGAGGGATTTTGTGCATGTAAAGTACATACTTGCCATAGTGCCTATCAAGTACTCAATAGAATTTGTGTATTATCTGACTCAGTCTACATCAGTGGCTGACCCTCACTGACACTACACACTGAAGATTGAGGGACCATGATGCTCTTCTACAGAATATTTTCCTAGCACTAACAAGCACCTTTGTGAAGCAGAACAGATGATTTTGAAAAAGTTAGAACCAATGATCTTGAGAAATGTCACTGAGGTGCATTTATGGGGCACATTCCAGGTATCAGATATATATTCATGCTCCTAGCCACCATCCATGTGCCAAGCTAAAGCCAGACTCTCCCTTGACAATATCAATACCAAGACTCCATGGGACAAACGACATAAAATTCATAAAAGGACATTACCACATAATATGTATTTTTACAAATCTGGATCATGCAGGAACTAGAGACCCTCTGGATCACATCTTCCTAAAGATTTTTACCAGTATCTTTGGAAGGAGGAACTGAAAAATGTATCTAATTTTACTATTTGAGTCTAGCCATTCTTAAATTTTTTAAACCTCCATCATTTCCCAGAAACTTCTGCATTTAGAGAATCTGTAATTTTATTATATGTAGATCTGGACCAGGAGGTAAAGATCCTATCTGAGTATTTCAGATCAGTATTCTGGCTCCCAGAGTGGGCACACCCTGAAGAATGTTACCATAAAAGGCTCAGCCATCTGGATCTGTTACACCGTCTGTGGACATCTACATGCAGAAAGAGTATGGGCATCTATCCCAGTGTTCCTGTGCAGTATTCCTTCAACATGGAGAATCTGACTTCACAAATGGCACCAAAAAATTGCATACTTAAGAGTCTTATAATAGAGCTGTTAACATATTAGCAATCTGTTAGCAGTCTGGACTGTCATGAGCAAGAACCTACGCACAATATGAGCCATCATTTATTTTTGGCCTCACCAAGAATGTACAGCATTTATTTTAATAAACTAAGACATTAAAAAAAAAACAGGTTGAGATGCACCACATGGGGTACTGAGAGACAACAAAACATTGTTGACGCTTTATAAGGACAGGACAGACTGGGAGCTTGCAATTTGTTTTTAATGCTCACAAATATAGTCAAGCCATTCCCCTGGTCACTCTATGAAAAATATCAATCACTGTGTTACCTTTTTTTAGTGGCAGTTGTTTGACGCCATTATTTACGAACCACAAGAATTGTTTTCCAGAAAGATCCTCGACTGGAAACATGCCACAGTGTGTTCTTAGCTGGTTGCTAAACACCAAGTTACTTTATTCCTCTTTGGGGATAGGGAGGTATGAGTCTGCACGTAAGGGTACATGATTCTGGCAAGATATTTTAAATGGGAAATCATTTAGGGTGAATGTATGTGTACCCGGGTGAAAACTGGACTGTTTCTGCAGAGTATAACTCACATTATCTGACTTTTGGAAGTTAATATTCTGAAGGGGAGAAGCCCATAATCCTATTATACATAATGCACCTACGGCTATGGAGGTATAATGTACACTTGATTTTTGAATTTTGGTCTTCCTCCTGGAACCAGGAAGAAAGTTACTGATTAAAAATCACAGGCTAGAGAAAAGAGAATTGGGGCTTTGGTGTGAAAACACAGCTTGCATTTGCATAAGGATTACATATTTTAAGTGGATTTTTCCAAATTCAAAATATAATGGAATCTTTGCAGAAGAATGGCCACCACAGATGGGAAGCAATTTCAGGCATAGTAGCGTGCTCGATAGAGAGGTGGGACCAGAGGAACACGGCATGATTAGTACAAGAGTCTGCTGTGCCAGGTGATCTTCAAGCAGGACTAGTACTTTTCCTGTTTTCTTTTCACTTCATAGCATGAGTAAGCAAAGTTACTCTTTAACCTTTCTTCTGAAAATTTTCTCTTTTTGCAGCAGTATAATAATACATTACCCACAACCATGCCTGACTCGTTTCTTGAGAATCAGCTGTTGATCCCATTCTGTCTGATTGATACAAAACTTGGATGAACTTGCCCGGTTGGGATAAGCCCTGAAGAGACAGGGCAGCTAGTGAGAGTATTGTTGGTTCGAAAACCGGCCTCCATATGTGCAGACAAAAGAGAGAGAGTGAAGAAAGAGGCAGGGCCCTCCAGATTGCTGGGTGGTGGTGTTACCCAGCTGTCTGATATCCGTTGAAGCCGATACTATGGCACCGGCTTTTGAGAGACGAAAAAGCTTTATTGTGAGGTCAGGGGGCTAGGAGACAGGCAGCCAGGCTCATATCTGTCAAACTTTTATGAGTCAGGGGACAAAGGCTCTGAAGCCCCGGCGGGGCTGGCTTTGGTGGGAGGGCTCGGGAACCTGGCCATTTGTGGTAAAGGTGTGGGAAGGGGGCTTCAGCACCACGTCTTCCTGGACAACAGACCTGTCCTTTCTGAAAGGGTTCCGGCGTTCAGTTCCGGTCGTGCCCCGGTCCTTTGGTTCTCGGGGAGAAGAAGGTTTGGTTCCAGGTGTTGAGGTCAAATTTCTCTCCTCTGCACATGCTTCGGCTGCAGTACTCGCGGTTTTGTTCTGCTGTCTCTGAAAAACAGCTCAGTGTCTTGTTAGAACCAGGATGGGGCCAGTTTGGGGGCAGTTCTGTGTTTACAGCAGATTTAATAAGCAAGGAAACTGACATATGGCGCTTGTCTCGGGCAGCTGCAACGCAAGACAAGGAAATCTCCACACCCGCCTCTAGAATCTGAAAAGTTTATGTGGAGGCCTCAATGGAGTTCAGTCACCTGCACTATCCAGGTGGTCTCAACAACGTACTCTCTCAAGGATATGTCCTTGAAACAGCTCCTAGCGTCAGAATGGAGGCAGAACACAGATTCCAAGGACAGGGGAGGCGAGGAGGAGGGGAGGAGCCTCCAAATGCCTGGATCCAGCTTCAGAGTCAGCCAGTGGTCACATCCTCTCAATGACCTCCTCACCAAGTGTTTCTTACGGTGATTTCAAGTTCACGGAGCCTGAAGATAAGTACTTTCACAGAGTACAGGGGCTAGAGTTCGAGAGTATACTTGTGAGTTTTCAAAACAAGTTGCACGTATCTGGGACGGCAGTACTGAACTCTGCAATTACAGGAAAAGGAATGGTGACCGCAGATGGTGAACTGGTGAGTAACTTCTGGCTTCTAGACTTGTTTAGCAAGCTGTTGCATGGAATGGGTGTTAATTTAAAAGGCATGAGATACGAGGAACACTTTCTGTTTTTAAGAGTGCCAGAAACACAACTGTAAGGGAATCCCATACTTGCTCATGGTGCTTACAATCTCTGTCTAGTTCTTACTGATGAGATATTTGTCCTCTCAGGAAATGATGTGGTCATTAAGTTGATTACAGTGGCACATATGTCTGGTTAAGTGCTTGTTTTAAGTAAGTCAAAGTTCAGTAATCGGCAGGAAAGGACGTTAGTTTAGTCTTTTCCAAATTCATCATGAAACTACGCTGATCAAACGTTTTTGGCAACGTGTAGATGTGTAGATTGCATAAAGTGATTAACTTCCTGGAACTACATTTAATCTTCTGGAGATAAACTGAAAAGATGACTGATTCAATCGGCAGGACTTGGTAGCTCATTCATCTCTCTTGTCAACATTTGGGGAAAAAAAGAAAGAAAGAAAAGACTCCCAGAGCTACTTTGTAGAACTTTAATCTCCTTGTCTCAATGTGGTCATTAGCCACAGCTTTATTTAACTATGACTATTGACACGGTGAAACCAAGAGCCTTATGGTTCTTGCTTCACTAGGAATTTCTCTCCACTTAATATTCCACCTCTGTAGCACCTGTGCAGCTTAGATTACTTCTGTTGACTTTTTTTTTTTAACATTTTTTATTGATTTATAATAATTTTACAATGTTGTGTCAAATTCCAGTGTAGAGCACAATTTTTCAGTTATACATGAACATACACATATTCACTGTCACAGCTTTTTCTTTGTGAGCTACTGTAAGATCTTGTATATATTTCCCTGTGCTATACAATATAATCTTGTTTATCTATTCTACAATTTTGAAATCCTGTCTATCCCTTCCCACCCTCCGCCCCCTTGGCAACCACAAGTTTGTATTCTATGTCTATGAGTCTATTTCTGTTTTGTATTTATGCTTTGTTTTTTTGTTTTTGTTTTTGTTTTTTAGATTCCACATATGAGCAGTCTCACATGGTATTTTTCTTTCTCTTTCTGGCTTACTTCACTTAGAATGACATTCTCCAGGAGCATCCATGTTGCTGCAAATGGCATTATGTTGTTGGTTTTTATGGCTGAATAGTATTCCATTGTATAAATATACCACATCTTTCTGTTGACTTTCTTATTTAACTGTTTCCACCTTTTGAAACTACTAAGTTAATTTCCAGAGATAACAACAATTTTTTATTATAAAAATATAATTCAGATAAATATTTACCAGTTTTTAAAGCATGCAAGAAAATACAATATTTTAAGGAATACATTTGTTATTAATATTAGTTGTAATCTCCAGTTGCAGAATATCAAAAATAATAACTATTCCTGTCATACTAAGTCATGCAATTTAGACAAATAGTAAGTTTCAAAGGGTATGATTTTGCATTTTGCAGCTTGTCAAGATCACTTCTCAATCTATTGGAGAAGCTAGTATTAAACCTTTCAGGGAGAAGCCTGAGGAATCTTAACAGAAGCTGGGCTGGAGAAGAGTTTGACGGTTCACCTTTCATGAAAACATGGATTGGAAAGGAGTAGAACATCTTCCCTCCCTCCTCCACTGATTCCTGTTTCAGTATTGAGGTATCTCAATTCCCTGGACAGTAAAGTCTGGTGCAGATGATAGATGACTTTCCAAAGGCAATATTGCTCTTCAGCATCATTAATATTTTAAGTTTACCCTGAAATAGCAGGTGGGGCTTTTATGGGGACGTTGGCTGAAGGGCAGTGCTAATTCCTGAGAAACAGAGAAGCACTTTGAAGAACAGCACCCCAAGCTCCGTTCCACAGCTTGCTTTGATGATGGCAATTACTGTCCTTAATTCCAAAAATTAAAGAACCGCCTATTTTCTTTCAAGTTTTGCTACAGTATGTAGAGTTTTTGTCAGACACTCAAACTCATTTGCTGTTTGCCTCAGGTTTTGCATGCGTCACGCACCCTTCTAGAACTCTAAAGTAGGTCTCTCTGACACGCGCTCACTTGAGGTATGTTGGTAGCTTCCTACCACCCAGTTGTTCCATCCTCCAAACCAAAGAGTAACATCTTTCTCTAATGTTCTGGACTCCTGCAAATTGGATGCTTTATTTTCACACTCTTTCTGAATTCCTCTCCCCAGGGAGGCCATTTCATTAATGCTTCCAGCTATTCTGAGAGCTCAGATTGCTTTGGTGGATACTTTGAAATGTCTGGTCATTATAATTCAGTCACCCAAGGCCTTTCGCTTAAAATTTTTAGTTATGTAATAGTTTTGATGCTGTAGGAACAAAATTAAGCAAGCTGTCTACTCCCACTGGTAAATGTCACAAATGCTTATGCCTCCTGGGAAGAATCCAAGGGCAAGAAAATGTGCCACCCTAGGTCAGAATAACATAATTATGCTGTTGTTGATGTCTTCTGAGTGATTGAAGGATTATTAATTTTTATTAAATACCAAAAAATGGGCTGCTGAAATTATTGAATTCCAGTTGTTTTAGTGAAAGAGATAATATAAACGTTTAAAAGTAGCTGACAGTTTTTGAAAGCTGATTGTAAGGGAGGAAAAGCTGATTTTTCTCTGCTCTTCTGAGTTCTTAACTGAGACCCCCTGTCATAAAAAACGGGTTAATAAGAGAAAAACAAAACAAGTTTATTAACATGCATACCTCATGTACACAGGGGAGCTACCCAGGGAAAAATAAGTAACTCCTTGAGATGGCTTAGAATTCAGGATTAAATAGAATCTTAATAGGGAAAAGGGAGGGGAAATATAGGCCTTTTAGAGAGGAGTAAATCATTTTTAGGAAAATTGAAGAGACCTTAGAAGAATAGATGGGAGGTACGACAGTGTGAAATAGAGCTTGTGTGGATGTGATGTCAGTTTCTAGTCTCTGCTCCTGTGGTGAGTCAATCTTTCTTGGTTGATGAAACTCTAGGGGAGGGATCTGTGACAGTTGAGTTCCTTTTAGAGGACATGTCTTTAGGCAGATAAGGGTAGTTCACAGAAAGCCTCTTCCCGCATTCGATGTTGAATTTCTAGTGCTTATAGCTCGAAATAATCAATATACCAAAGTGCTGTATTTTGGGATACCATGCCCTGAATCCCTGCAGTCACGTTTTGGGGTTGTACACTCTGCTGCCCTTCACTGATCATTAGTAAGATTCTGTGTTTAAGACTTTATTTAAATGCCTTCATTTAATTTTCACAATCTATCATCTAGGCTTTTGATGAAGATACAGTGAGATAATGCCTGTACAATGCTTGAAATTAATGGTTTCTGGCACATAATAATTATGTAACAAATGGCAGTGTTATTTGTTTTCTTTTTTATTGCTATTATTATGGGAAACTTAAACATACGTGAGCATAATATATATGATCATAAGTACCTGCAGTAGTTGCAGTGACCAAAAAGAAAAAAAACAAACAAAACAGTTCAGACACATCGGGATGACAATTGTATTTGTAATATAATTTGACTGAAGGGAAGTATTTTTGGCCTGGACCTTTCAGTTGTATTTCACTTATGTTCATTATGTACTAATCTGTATGTCTAGAAACGTGAAAACTTTTTTTTTAAATGGTCTTAAAAGTGTGTAATTGAATTGGGAAGATGTTGAGCTTGCAAAACAATTACAGGATAACAGCTATTGATGTACAATTAAATGCTAAACAGTAAGATATAGACAATATACCTAAAAATAGAGTTTGGAAAATTACCTTGAAGAGATAACGCTTGCGTGACTCTTCAGGTTTGATGAGAATTTAGGTGATTTTAGTTCAAAGAGAGAGGAAAAAAAAAAAAAGAAAATTAAACTCTTAGTAATACCGAAGAGTTCTTTCTCTCTTCTTTCTCTTCTAAACAGTGGGAAGTGAGTCCTTAAAGCTGCTTAGCGCTATCTGATAGTGATTATATAATCTCTCACCGAGAAAGTGCTCAACGAACATATGGCCCATGACAAGTATGACTCCATAGTCTTCATCTTAGAGCCTCACGCTCTATGTCTTGACTCCAGCCAAACGCCCTTAGCTGGGCTTAAAATAAGTGTTCCCTTCCTGGGCATCAAGAGGGCTGAAGCTGGCATCTCCCTAGGCAGCACCCGCCCCTCCACCTCACACACGCACACACCTTGACTATTGGTTGAAGACAGCTCAACTTTTAAGTGTTGAACTAGTGTGTTGAAACTACAGGTGAAAGGTCAGGACTGAGAGTTTAGGCTGAAGTAAATCTGTTGACTTCAACAGCATTTGAGACTTACCTCGTGTGTTCATTCCTTCTCCTTCCTTCTCCTTTCCCTTCTCTGTCATAGTTATTTATTTATGAACATTTTATAACTTAGTTGCAAAAATAAATTGAGTCTACCATACAAAAAACTACTCTTGCGATCTTGTAAGTTATTCTGTACTATCTGCAAGATGTCTTAATGAAACATAAGGTGGGATTTCTTTCCAAAACTGTTCCCTGGACATAATCTGTGTTTTCCTTTTTTCTGGACTTTTCTTCTCATATATCCCATTTTCTTAGATGCTGTTCCCCCTTCCCTTCCTGATGAGCAGGATAGAGCCACCCCCTAAAAAATGTCTTTGTCCTGATTCCTAGAACCAATGTGTATCCTTGGTTACTCGGCAAAGCAGAATTGAGGTTGCAGATGGAATTAAGATTGCCAATCAGCTGACCTTAAACTAAGGAGATTATCTCAGATTATCCGGGAGATCCCAGTATAATCACAAAGGTACATAAGTGAAAGACAGATACAGAAGGGGAGAGGCATAGAGAGATGTGACTATAGAAGAAAGGCATAGAGAGATGCAATGCTGATAACTTTGAAAATGGAAGAAAGGGATCATGAACCAAGGAATGTGGGCAGCCTTTGGGAGCTGGAATAGGCAAGGAAATGGATTAGCCCCTAGAAAGGAATGCAGCCCTAACTATGTCTTGAATTTAGTATTAGACTTCTGCAGAATTGTAAGATAATAAGCTAATGTTGTTTTCAGCTGCTAAATTTGTAATAATTTGTTACAACTGTAATAGGAAACTAACACTCCTTCATAAATCCAAATACATAGTGTGGATTCCATGATGATAGGACCTCTAGCATGAAGTCCTGTGGCTTTCACTGTTGCTGGGACTATGATTTATATATAGAAGAAACTTGGTGATTGCCTGTTGGGCTGGTAATGAGTAGGCGTCTCCCTATGGAAAAATGGCGGGCTGAGGGGTTATGATGGCTAGTGTAAATATGGAGGCACTGATCTGTACTTAGTAGGAATGTTCCTGAGATATGTCAGTAAGGAATGGTACTAAGATACAGTTGATAACTAGCCAAGAAGGATGAAGATGGGATCAAGAAATGCTATAGCAAATCAAGTACTAGACAAGAGAACTGAAATAGGATCTTTCAAGGAAGAGCAAGCATATTCAAAACAGAGAGCAGGACAAGGGGGAGGAGGAGGCTGTCCCTGTTATTGATAGCTTCCTGGTGATAAGAAGCTGTGTGTAGGGCTAGTCTTGCTTAAGGTAGGGTGGAAACTGATTTGAACATGATAGGTGATTCTGAATTACATTCATTCACTGAGATTACTTCATTGTTGTTTTTAATCGACTAAGGTCTTAATTCTTTAATGCGTGAACTTTGGAATGAACCAGACTGAGGTTTATTTCTGGGTCTTCTATGTGTTGTGTCGGTCTTAGCATCCTCACTTGTAAAATCAGGGTAACAGTTGTACCTATCTGGTAAAGTTGTCAGGAGGATGATACAACATGTGAAAATCTGAAGTGTCTGGAATCCAGTAAACATATCAGTAAGTGGTAACTTTGGTAATTATGATCATATTTATGCAATACTCATAGATTTAGGAGGATAAAGCCTATGATGTTTGGGACACTGATGCATCCATCAATTGTGTTAAAAAGTGCTTTGTTTACCTAGAGGTTCTGAAATTGGCAAATACTGCATTCTAATCCATTGCAGGCTTACAGAGCATTCTACTTAATGTTACAGAAAGATGTATTAATTTTAGCTGTCACAGCTGGATATTTATTAAATGTAAGCATTTCATCAGCAAAGAGAGGAATTTCAAAAACACATGCAGGCATTCTCTTATATAACTAGGGCATGTAGGTTATTGAGATTTCCTGTCCCACATGGCTTACAAAATCATGAACTTTCTAGGTAGACAGAATATATATACACTAAGCTCTGTAAGGGCAAAGATAGCATAATATAACTTACAGTCATTAAAAGGCATATTAGATATATGAAATGATGGTTGAGAGCAAGACTGTATATAACAAATTGCTAATTTTGTACAATAGGAAATAGCCTGTTAATAACCAAATTCGAATTTTGTGATTGCTAAACGATATTAAAGAGAGCTCAATAAGAGGCTAATGGTGGCTAGAAGAAGACGACTTCATGAGGAGCTGGGATTTTATGTGGGATTTGAAGCACAAATTGGTGGAGAACGATGGAGGTGGCAGTTTCAGAAAGGAGAAATGGTATCAGAAAAGGATTATAGAAAGCATGATCATATTGAAAAATGGGAGGCAGTGACAACCATCCGTCTCCAAGGGGAGCTTGGCAGAGGAGACATCTGGAAGTGTGTTTAATTCCTGAAAATTTTGTTCAAGCTTCCTGACCACCCCAGTAAGGACAGGGCTGGCATCAAGTAAATGGTCTGTAAAACACAGTGCTGTTATCTTAGTCATAACTTTACCTTGGCTTTTTCCTTTGTTTAAATCTGAAATTTATGGGTACTGTATTTAAACTTTAAGGGGACAAAGAGAAATGAGAACAAATGAAGGAAGAAAATTAGGTTTAATCTTAAACCAACCATGTCTTCTCACATCTCTAAAGATGTTAAGGCTCCTTCTCTACTAATTGGCCCTGTTATATATAATTTGACTATTCAGAAGGGTTTTTTTTTTTTTTAATTGGAGAAGGAAAATAAATGGGGAGCAAAATGCAGATGTTCAAGTATCAAGCCTCATTAATTAGATGTCTGTATTAACTAACTCAAAAGACCACTCGCTGTGCCTCGGGGATTGATGGAGAGGTTAAAGAGGTTTTATTTTATGTCAGTCTGTCATGTTTTCCTAAGTTTTATGGTAGGCCCAAACAGTAGCATTCTGCAAATGTTCCAGTCTGGCGTGGATAAAGCATCGCCACTGTCTCGGACTGAAGTCGTTTGCTTATCCAGTTGAAGTTTTTGAATATACACTTATTCTTTTGTGACCTTATTTATTCTTGCCATATTTACATGCCAAAAGCTTATTGATTACTTAGTATTTCTCATTAAATCAATTTTCTGGTTTATTAGATGTGTTTTTTAAATTGAAGCATAGTTGATTTACAATGTTTCAGGTATACAGCAAAATGATTCAGTTACACACACATATACATATATAAATCTATCCTTTTTCAGATTCTTTTCCGTTATAGATTATTCCAAGATACTGACTGTAGTTCCCTGTGCTGTATAGTAAGCCCTTGTTGGTTATTTATTTTAAATATGTTAATCCCCAATCTTAATTTATCCCTTCTCCCTCCCCTTTCCCCTTTGGTAACTAGAAGTTTGTTTTCTATGGTTTTGTTTAATTTTTCGAAGAATCAGCTTATAGTTTCATTGATTTTTTTTCTGTTTTTTTTTAGTCTCTGTTTCATTTATTTCTGCACTCATCTTTATAAATTCTTTCCCTCTACTAACGTTGGTTTGTTCTTCTTTCTCTCATTGCTTTAGGTGTAAGGTTAGGTTGTTTCCTTAAGATTTTTTATTTCCCGAGGTAAACTTGTATCACTAAAACTTCTGTCTTAGAACTGCTTTTGCTGCATCCCTAAGTTTTAGATCATCATGTTTTTGTTTTCATTTGTTTCCGGGTATTTTTTTTTTTAATTTCCTTTTAGATTTCTTAAGTGATCCATTGGCTTCTTAGTAACATGTTGTTTAGTCTCCACATATTTATATTTATGTTTTTTGCAGGTTTTTTTTTTTTTTTATGGTTGATTTCTAATCTCATAGTGTTGTGGTTGGAAAACATGCTTGATATGATTTCAGTTTTCTTAAATTTACCATGGCTTGTTTTGTGGCCTGGCACGTGTTGTGTTCTGGAGAATGTTTTATGTGCATTTGAAAAGAATGTGTATTCTGCTGCTTTCAGATGGAATATTGGAATTCTATAAATATCCATTATATCCGTCTGGTCTAATCCATCATCTGAGTCCTATGTTTCCTTATTGATTTTCTCTCTGGATGGTCTGTCCTTTGATGTGAGTAGGGTATTAAAGTCCCCCTAGTATTGTGCTACTGTCAGTTTCTCCCTTACGTCTGTTAGCATTTGCTTTATATATTGAGGTGCTCCTATGTCGGGTGCATATATATTTATAATTGTTACATCTTCTTCTTGGATTGATGCCTTGATCATTTTGCGGTGTCCTTCTTTGTCTCTTGTAACAGTCTTTATTTTAAAGTCTATTTTGTCTGATATGAGTATTGCTGCTCTGGCTTTTTAAAAAATTTCCATTTATGTGGAATACCTTTTTCCACACTCTCACTTTGAGTCTGTATGTGTCTCTAGATCTGAAATGAGTCTTTTGTTGGTAGCAAACATAGGGTTTTGCTTTTGTATCTGTTCATCTGTCTTTTGGTTGAAGCATTTAGTTGGTTTACATTTTCTAAGTTAATTTTTGATGTGTATGTTCTTACTGTCATTGTTTTGGATTTTTGAAGGTTTTTCCCCCTTCTTTTGTTCTCTTCTCTTGTGATTTGGTGACTATCTTTAATGTTATATTTGGGTTTCTTTTTCTTTTGTGTGTGAATATCTCTTGTAGATTTTTGGTTTGCAGTTACCATGAGATTTTGGCATAGCAGTCTGTTTATGTATACATGATTGCTTTAAGTTGCTGATCTCTTAATTTCAAATGCATTTAAAATACCCTGCAGTTGTCCTCTTCTCCCTCATAATTACTGTTTTTGATACCATGTTCTATGTTTAACTTTTTGTGTACTCCTTAACTGCTTGTTTTGGATGCAGATGATTTAAACTACTTTTGTTTTTTAACCATCCTCCAAGTTTGTGTGTGGGTTATTTGCTGCCTTTATTGTATGTTTGCCTTTACCGGTGAGTTTTTCCATTTTATAGTTTTCTTTTTTCTAGTTGTGGCCTTTCCTTTCCAAAAGAGAAGTTCCTTTGGCATTTGTTGTAAAGTTGGTTTGGTGGCTGAATTCTCTTAGTTTTTGCTTGTCTGTAAATCCTTTGATTTCTCCATGAAATCTGAACAAGAGCCTTCCTGGGTAGTGTATTCTTGGTTGTAGATTTTCCCCTTTTATCGCTTTAAATGTATCGTGCCCCTTCCTACTGGCCTAGAGTTCCTACTGCAAAATTAGCTGAGAGTCTTATGGAAATTCCCTTGTATGTTACTTGTTGCTTTTCCCCTGCTGCTTTTAATATTCTCTCTTTATCTTTAATTTTTGTCTTTTTAAGTGTAACATGGCTAGCTGTGCTCCTCTTAGGGTTAAGCCTGTATGGGACTCTCAGTGCTGTCTGGACTTGGGTGACTGTTTCCTTTCCCAAGCTAGGGACATTTTCAGCTATTATTTCTTTTGGCCCTTTCTCTCCTTCTGGCACCCCTGTACTACAAATGTTAATGTGCTTCATATTGTACCAGAGATATCTTAAACTGTCCTTACTTCTTTTCATTCTTTTTTCTGTTCTGAAGTAGTGATTTCCACTACTCTGTCTTCTAGCTCACTGATCCATTCTTCTGCCTCATTTAGTCTACTACTGATTCCTTTTAGTGTGTTTTTTTGTTTGTTTCAGTTATTGTAGTCTTCAGCTCTGTTTGTTGATTCTTTATAACTCTTTGTTAAAAGTTTCTAACTTCTTATTCTGTCCACCTGTTCTCCCGAGTTCTCTGATTATCTTCACGATCATTACTTTAAACTCTTTCTTGGGTAGATTGTCTATGTCTACCTCACTTAGTTCTTTTGGGATTTTATCTTGTTCCTTTGCCTGGAACATATCCCTTGGCTGCTGCATTTTTCTAAATTTCTATTTGTATCTTTATGTATGTGCTAGTTAGTTATGTTTCTCAACCTTGGAGAAGTGCCCTCTATAGGAGATGTTATGTGCATCCCAGCAGTGCATACCCATTTCAGTAAGAACCAGAGGCCAGCTGGTGCCATAGTAGAGTCTGGCCATCATTTGTGGACTTGTTCCACAGCTGTGGAGTCATTGTTTTCTTGCTTCTGGTATCTGCCCCCTGGTGGGTGAGGCTGGTTTCGAGGCTTGTGTAGGTTTCCTGGAGGGATATGCCAGAGCCTGCCTGCTGGTGGATGGAGCTGGGCCCTGGCCCCTGGTGGGCAGAGCTGTGTCTAGGGACATGTCTAGAGGCAGCTGTGGACTCAGAAAGTATGAGGAGTGGGGCTGTGTTCCCAACCAATTAGTTGTTTGCCTTGAGTTGTCCCAGCACTAGAACCTCCAGGCTGTTGGGTGGGGCCAGGTCTTATGCTAATGAGCCAAGCAAGTTATCAGCCTCCAGAAAAGTTCATGCATGTGAATACTCCCCGAATGTCTAACACCAGCTTTTATGCCCCCAGAGTGAGCATAGCCATCCCTTACCTCCCCAGGAGACCCTCCAAGACCAGCAAGCAGGTCTGGCCCAGGCGCCTGTGAAATCAGTACTTCTGCTTGTGGTCCTGGTGCACATGAGATTCTGTGTTCACTCTTTAAGAGTGAAATCTCTGTTGCTCCCAGTTTTGTAGAGCCCTACAGTTAAGCCCCCCTGGCCTTCAAAGCCAAATGCTCTGGGGGCTCCTTCTCCCAATACAGGACCCCTGGGCTGGGAAGCCTGATGTAGGGCCTGAACTCTGACTCCTCTGGGTGAATCTCTGCAATATATTTATTCTCCAGCTTGTGGGTCACCTACCTGGAGGGTGTGGGACCTGATTATATCATGAGTGTGACCCTCCTACCATTCCGCTGTGGCTCCCTCATTATATCTCCAGTTGTAGGAGAGCTTTTTTGGTAGGTTCTGGTCTTTTGTCAGTGGTGGTTCAGCAGTCAGTTTTGGCTTTGTTTTGTTCTTCAGAGGAGGTAAACTTAAGGTCCTATTATTCTACCATTTTGACAAGATCTCTAAATAAATGTATGTTAAAGGAGGACTTTATGCCATGAATAGGAGTGGAAGGCAGTATTGTTTGCTCTGAAGAGAAAATATGTACTAGGCAGGTGTAATAAAACCAAAACATTATTGAATTCTGTATGTAAATGTGGTTACTTCCTTAAAATTCTGAGTCAGAAGTCCTCACTCTTTTAGTTAAGCAAGATTTGTAAAAGGAAGAATGATATAATAAAAAGGACATAAAAATTTCTCATGATGTGATTCAATACTATTTAATGCTGTGTCCAGCCACTGTGTAAAGCCATCTGGCTTACCGCTGGTACTGTGAGAGACAGTAATGAAAAGACAGCCAGAGTGATATGAGTCTTTTGTTGCCCAACTGGGCAGTGACACAGTTCTGTTTTGCATATGTCACAAGCTTTGTATTGACTTAAAATCCCTATTCTGTACTGTGACATTGATAGTTTATACTAAGTAATTTTGTAAGATTATTATTTTGCTGTATCACTATTACTTTAATACTCTATGGCATTTTAACTTTACTAAAACTGGTCCATTCATTTATTTACTGAGTCATTAAACAAATATCCATTTAGAGTCTATCAGGTGCCAGGCTCTTCTAGGTACTGGAAATTCAGTAGATAAACAAAACAGACAAAAAGAAATCCCTGCCTTCATGAAAACAAATAATTAGTAGGTAAGTAGGTAGGTAGGTAGGTAGATAGATAGACAGAGACAAAGATAGTGATCAATGTTATAAAGGAATGTAATCTAGGAAAAGGGGGCAGGAAAGTGCTCAAAGAAAGAGTGATATTTGATTTAAGACCTGAATGAGATGAAGAGTAAAATTGATACATGGATGTTAAATATTTTGGAGAATAATATTCCCGGCAGGGGAAAGAATGAACATAAAACCCTTAGGTATCAAGACGTAGCAAGGATGTCAGTGCTGCTGGAGTAGAGTGATGGAGAAAAGGGGAAGAGATAGTGTCAGAGAGGTAATGAGTAGCTAAATCATGTAGGGTCTTGTGAGGCACTGGATGGATTTCGGCTTTCCCTCTGAGTGAAACAGTAGTTATGCAAGGTTTAGGAATATGTTCTGACATGCATTTTAAATGGTCGTCAGACTGCTGTGTAAATAAGGGGTTACCTCCTGTTAAGAGACTGTACGGCAGCTAAAGATGGGAACAATTATGTAGCTATTGCAGTGATTCAGGCAAGAGGTGTTGTTGATTTGGACCAGAGTGGTAGTGTCAGTGATGAGTTTTCTGAATATATTGAAAAGTAGAGACAATAGGATTTGCTGGTTGGTTGAAAATCAGGAATGAATCCAAAGGTTTTAGGAGCCTGGCTTTACGCCTTAGGAGCTGGAAGAATGGCATTCCCATGAACCAAGCTGGGTAAGGTTATGAAAGGAGCAGATTTGGGTGGGATGGTGGGGGTAAAATGAATAACTCAGTTTGGAATAGAATAATTTTGAAATGTCTGTTATTGGACATCCAGTTGGAGATATCAGATAAAACAGTTAAACATTTAAAGGTGAAGCTCATAGAAGGAGTTTGGATTAGAATACTAAATTTGGGAGGCATTAGTCTATAGATTGGATTTAATACAAGACTAGATAAAATCCATAAGGTAATGAGCATAGATAAGGTTAGAAAAGAAAACTTAGAACTGAGCTTTGCTTAGTGGTTGAGAATATGAAGTGAGATGAGCAAAGGTGGAAGAGTGACGGGCAAGGTAGGGGGAAACCAGGAGTATGTAGTGTTCGGAAAGCCGAGTGAAGAAAGTTATTTAATGAGGATGGATGCTTTCTCAGTTAAACAGGGATTGGTATCAGATTTGAACCCAGGTTATAACCACTTCAAAAATTCTTACTTTTGCTGGCATATTTACCAATGCAGACAAACCTGCGGTTATGTACAATGAAAGACAGATGTCTCTTTGTGTTCCTGATTCTTTGTCTCAGTCAGTTTACTTTCACAAATCAAAACAGCGTTGACTTTCAGATGAGTTCAGTAGCTCAAAATGTATTGTGATGTACAGTATTCCTGCCTTTCTCCCCTTCATCTACGTAGGATCACACCAATTTACTTTGATGTTGCATTAGCAATCAGAGATTGTGGCAGCTTCATCTGTATTATACACATGTCCTTTTATGCAATAATAAGGTGAGAAAATTATGATTACAGGATGTCTTCAGTAATAGACACTTGAAAACTGGAATGTCTATCAAGCGTTGTCATATCCCTAATTAAAAATGTGCATGGATTTATAGAAAAACGTTTGCTGATAACTAAGATATTCTTCCATCTTCCCTGGTGTGTGTTAATCATACTCCTGGTATATGTTCAAAGAATGATGGAAAAAGTTATTTTTTTTAAAAAGGTGAAGAAAAAACCTGATAGGTTGATAGCAAAATGTTTGTCAAAAATACACTTATCAACTGTGGAGCAAAGTTCAATCCCCAGTGTGAGATAGTGAGAAGGTCTGCGCATTCAAGCTGGAAGACCACTTTTGAATCCCAGCTTTCCTACTTAGTAGCTGTGTAACCCAGAGGAAATACTCAATCGCCTGGGCTCTCTTTTTAAAAAATTAATTTGTTAATAGGTAATTATACTTGCTTCAAAATGTTTTTCATTGAGTTTAATAAGTTAAATTAAGGAAAAAGTTATAGTTCAGTATCCGAAATAATAAATATTAAATTTGTTAAGATATTTTATGATTTTTTTTAAAAACCAACTTTTATTCTTTTTTTTTTTTAAATTGAAGTATAATTGATTTACAATGTTGGGTTAGTTTCTGGTGTACAGCATAGTGATTCAGTTTTACATATATATATATTCTTATTTTTTCTGTTCCGTTATAGGCTATTATAAACTATTGAATGTAGTTCCCTGTTGTGTTCATTAGACCTTGCCTTGTTTATGTTTTCCGTATGTTGTAGTTTGTGTCTGCTAATCCCATCTGATGATGTCTTTTTAAAAGAGTTCAACAGCAAGAATAGCCATTTATTAATGGCTATTATTAGCCTATGAAAGACATTAAATATATAATTTACATATAAATATTAATATAATGATAAATATATAATTACCAATGACATGTATAACAATAACAGACACACATATATAATCATTTTAAAGAGGTAGGGAGACCCTTTTATTTTAAGATAGTTATTAAATATACAGCCATTAGAACCAGACAGTTGGGTATAAAAATAACTCTCTCATCTATCAACTTTGTGACTTTGGGTAAGTCACCCAAACTTTAAAAGCCTTAATTTCCCCCTCTATACAATGGGCATGTTAGAACTTGCTTTATTGTGTTTTTCTGAAAATTAAATGATATATGTTTAATATAGTGCTTTGTACATAGTGAATATTCAATGGGTACTAAGCATTTCTATTATCTTCACTTAACCACTGAGATAACAAAGATTCAGTTAAGTATCTTGCCTTTGTTCCCACAGGTATAAGTTAGCAGAGTCGGAATTTGAATTTGCTTCTGTACAACTATAAAACTTACACCCTTTTCCTGCAACACACAACAGTTAATTCACATTTCTGATTTATCTTTCCCATTAATGGAGCTTTCTCTTTGTGCCCTCATCTATCTGATTCCTAAAATGACTATCTTCTAGTACTATATATTTTAATTGTGGATCACTAGTAAAAAAAAAATCCAAACCTCTATATGCAAGGATTCACATTTACTTTTAGTTGACTCTTTCTAAAAATCAGACTTGAAAGCATTAGGAGGGTCTCGATGTGAGAATAAAATCATAGAAGGATATTAATGCAATCCATTGACAGTAAGCATAATATTAGGATCCATGGAAAAATATGTAGAAAATTTGCATATAAATAGTTTTCATGAGCAAAATAACATGAGCCAGTAATTATATGGTGATTTTGCATTTACTGTTATTAAAATTACAAATATTATTTCAACCTCACAAAAATTTAGTGAGGTAGATTAGAATAGACAGTAAAGAAACTGAGGCTCTGGGGAATTAACAGGGTTAGGCCAATACTGAAGAGCTAGTAAGTGTCAGAGCTGAACCCACACTGCCTGACAATGGGGGTGCGTCTTCAGGGCATCACTCTTACCAAGCCCAAGAACTTTAGGCAAGAAATAAGCAGTATTTTGCAACTCGTTCACATCCAGTTTTAATACTGGTGCATTTTTTTTTTCCCAAATGACATTTACTTCAAAAACAAATAGGGAGTCAATGACATTTGAAATAAAGAGCAGTTATTGTTCTTTATGCTTATTTAATGTTGACCTAATGAAGATAGAAGAATGTAGGGTAAACAGTTGTTATTTCAAGGGATCCAGAGTATATTTGTATATGTCAAATGAAGCTTCAACTATATAGGGTTCACGTTACCACATGGGAATAAACCTTGACATGACCTGAGGAGGTGGGAAGGTTGTTTCCCTGGGCTTCATCCACCTCTGGTGAGAAATACATTCATGTCATCACTCAGACTTTATTTGACGACTGTTATTTGCATTCTTCCCAGCCATACTCTTTCTGTACACCTATTAAGACCTTAAAATATGTAACAGTAAGAAAAATAAGTAACAGTAAGAAAATAAAACACTGTGTGATATATCCTCAGTCCTGAAGATCCTGTGGCATGGAAAGGAAAATATGATTTGCTTCTCTGCACACCAAAGACTCTTTGTCAGAAAGAAGTTTCCGACAGCTGACTGGAGATGACTCCTAAACTCTGACCATCCCCAAAGGGAAAAAAAAAAAAAATCACTTCATCAAAATGACAACTGGATATACCATGTGCTGTTCTGTGCTGTGATTTCTATGCCATGGCTCTTCAATTTTTTAATCAAAATCTCTGGCTTGTTGCCCTCTGCTCTGAAAATTCTGATTCTGTTTATCTACAGGTTATCCACTTCTGAGTCACAGTGCTGATAAAGATAACAGAGGGTCATTTGATAAATCAGTGACTAAAAACTCCTGTTGCTATCTGTAGGATGAGATAGAATCTGGAAGACAATGTAAACAATATTATTCTCATGCTTTACAATATGGGGAACAAAATGTGGGGGTTAAACATTTAGGCTCTGGGATGGATCCTTTTTTTTTTTTTTTTTTTACTGAATTGTCTTTGGATAACTTAGCCTCTCAATTCCTTCAACTTTCTGATAATCTTTATATCTGGTACTCTGTTCTGAAATGTACTTCATCTGAGGTTAATAAAAGCACTTCTGCTTTCTCTCAGTTTTAGTAAAATACTTTTTTATCCTTTTACTTTTAACTAATTTGTGTCTTTACATTTAAAATACATTTGTTTGAGGTAGCACATAGAGTCTGCCAAATCTGACAAGGTTTCACTTTTAATTTGGATATGTAGACCACTTACATTTAATGTGATTATTGATATGGTTATGTTTAAATCAATCTTCTTGTTATTTTTCGTATGTGTTGTTTGTTATTCGAATTTTATTCTTTTTTCTGCCTTCGTTTGAATTGGCATATATTTTAAATGTATCCTCTTTACATTGTTGACTTATTTGCTCCAACTCTTTTTTTTTTTTTAGTAGTTGCTTTAGGATTCACAGTATATATTTGATCTTATCACAGTTTATTTGCAAATGATATTATACATTTCCATGCATAGTATAAGAATCCTAAAATGATATACTCTTATTTCTTCCCTCCAGCCTGATATTGTTGTCAGTTATTTTGCTTTTACATGTTACAAACCTCATATTTTACTATTTTGTTTAAAATTTATTTACCTTTTAAAGAGCCTTAAATATTACCAAAATCATGTGTTCAGCAAATGATTCAGTTAGACACATATATGTATTCTTTTTCAGGTTCTTTTTCATTATAGGTTATTACAAGATACTGAATATAATTCCTCGTGCAGTGCACTCGCCTCTCATCCCCAAGTTCTATGCTCTTGGGGTTCCCCTAAGAGGTCTGTGTGGGTCCTTTTGCTGTGGCAGGCTGACTGCGGGTGGTCTGGTAGGCTTGGTTGGCTCCAGGTCTGGTGGCTGCCAGGCCCCGTCTTGTGTGGATGCTGCTGGCTGCTCTTTATCGGGGCCTGGTCACCAGGTGGCTGGTTGCTGAATCCTGGAGGGTCCCGAGGCTGGTGCAGGCTCACCGACGGGCAGAGGCAGGATCCTGAAGACCCTGGGGCTGTTGCCCACTCACCGGCAGGTGAAGCCAGGTCCTGGGATTAGTGCCAAACTGTTGACAGGCAGAGCTGGTTCCTGGATTCTGGCTCCGGGTTCCAGGGATCCCAGATTGTTGTCATTTCAGATTGTTGGTGGTGGGGGCCTCAGTTCCTGACACAGTCAGGTAGGGGGTCTGGGGTGTCCCAAAGGTTGCTTTGGCCTGCTAGTGGCCAGGCCCAGCTTCTCCCAGGGTAGGTCTGGCCTGTGTTGTGGGGTTGTAGTTTTCTTTCTTCTGCTGTCTGCCCCTGGTGGTGAGGCTGGTCTAGAGGCTTGTGCAGACTGCTCGGCAGGAAGGGCTGGTGCCTGCTGGCTGGTGGGTGGGGCTGGGTCTGGCCCTCTTGGGGGCAGGGCCGTGTCTAGGGACTTGTGTAGGGGCGGCTGTGAGCTCTTTAGTCTTTAAGCAGCCGGTCTGCTGATGGGTGGGGCTGGCCTGAGGCATCATCAGCACTGGCACCTGCAGGCTGTTGAGTGTTGAGTGCGGCCAGGTGTTTGTGCTAATGAGCCAGCGTTACCTCCTAGGCCTCGCACCACCTAGCAGAACGCAGGTGCCAGGGCTGGGATTGCTTCAGTTCTCGGCGATAGTCAGCCAAGATGTCGGCCGCCAGCAGCAGCAGCAGTGTTCACATGGCAGAATGCTCCCCAGTATGTCTGCCACCAGAGTTAGTGTCCCCAGGGGGAGTCTCAACTGCCCCCCACCTCTCCAGGAGACTCTCCAAGACCAGCAGGTAGGTCTGGCTCAGGCTCCTATCAAATTACTGGTTTTGCCTCAGGTCCTGGTGTGCGGGAGATTTTGTGAGAGCTTTTAAGAGTGAAGTTTCTCTTCCCCCAGTCCTGTCGGGCTGCTGTAAAGAAGCCCCACAGGCCTTCAAGCCAAATGCTGTTGGGGCTTGTCTTCCTGGTCCCGGATTCCCAGCCTGGGGAGCCTGACCTGGGGTCTAAACTCTCGCTCCTGTGGGAGAACCTCTGCAGTAAGTTAGTCTAGTTTCTTGTTCGCCCACCCGGGGGGTATGTTGTGATTCCGCGCCTCCTGTGTGTCTCCTTGTGGTTCCTTCTTTAGGTCGTTAGCTGTAGAAGGTGTTTTCTGGTAGGTTCCAGTCTTTTTCATCGGTAGTTCTGCAGATAGTTGTGGTTTTGGTGCGTTTGTGAGAGGAGGTGAGCTCGTGAGAGGAGGTGAGCTCAGGGTCTTTCTGCTACGCCATCTTGGCCGCTCTCCCCATTCTGTTTGTTTGTTCTATAATTTTTTTGGTGGGGGGAGGTAATTAGGTTTATTTATCTATTAATCTTGATGGAGGTACTGGGGATTGAACCTAGGACCTCATGCATGCTAGGCAAGTGCTCTACCACTGAGCTACACCCTCCCCCCACCCATTTTATTTGTTTTTAAATGTAGCTTATCTTTAAACATTCACTTTAAATGAATAATGGAAGACAATCCCACTTATCCCAAACAAAACCTACATAGAAATAAATTCTCTCTTCCTAGAAAAACCTATGGCAACATTCAGTTCTGGAGACAAGACAGATTCATGTGTACCTTTATCATTGGCCCTAGGGCTGCCTACGTTATCCTTTCAGATCAGTTATAGCTGTGCTATTCAGGGCGTCTCCCATGGACCAGTGCCACTCCACCAGCTTTTTCTGGGGGGGAGGTAATTAGGCGTTTTTAAAAAATGCATTTATTTACTGATTTTTAGAGGAGGTACTGAAGGTTGAATCCAGGACCTCACGCATGCTAGGCATGCACTCTACCACTTGAGCTGTACTCTCCCCCCTCCATCAACGTTTTGTTAAGAGGTTGCAACAATACAGAAATTGAGAGACAGTGTTTAGAAACTTTAAGATCTGTCTGACTTTGCCTTGGCAGCTAATGCCTAATCAAAAGGCTGTATTTTCTGTGTTTTCCTTTGTATTTTTTTTAGCTATTAATTTTTTAAAAACTGCATTTCTTAATTTAATCTATATACAATGAATTGGAAATTTAAAATAAACTAAACAACACTGACCTTTTACCACAGTTTGAACAAATGAAAGATAGCGTGTATAGTATAAATGCATTTTCTTGGCACTGAGAATTCTCCTCTTAGCATTAATGTGGTAGTTTAACATGTAGAATATGCCAAATATTTTCCTAGTTTCTCAAAACATGAATAGATTTGGAACAGATTTATGAAATTGTCTGTCATATGGAATAGATTTGATTATTGATATGTGCTTTGTCATGGTCATTTTTTATCTGGTTTGGGAAATACCTGAAAGGGGATCAGACAAGGTAAAGTGTGGAATGAAAACTGCCCACCACGTTACCCTGAAATCTACTCTGGCCACAAGTCTTATCTCCCTCTGCTGCTCACTATCACTTCGCAAACACTACTTTGAAAGGAGGGGCAGATCTGTCCCGTGTCGGAATGCTTTAAGTTTTTTGACGTCCACCTGCCAAGTTTCCATATTGAACCCTGTATGCAGTAGAAATAAAAACAGGTGTATTTCCTTAGAGAGTTCAGAAGTCAAGAGGAAAGATGTTTATCTTAGTGGAGTAAAGTGTATTTTTTTTTTAATAATAATAAAATTTGAAGATATTGTAATAGTTGCATAATTGCACATGTACCTATATTCAAGCACCCTGTCTTACGTTTCTAATATGCAGACCAACCTTTGGAAGCCAAATTGAACAGATGCTTCCTTGTCTATAATTGTAAAGGCCTTTTAATATAAAATAAGCTAATACACAATGTCAGGGAAAGTAACGAGGCAAAAAATGTTAAATGATTTTGAAGTTCATCTCATGTCTATTCTGAATATAAATGGCACAAAAGACGGATATGGAGAAAGACACAACGCAGAAGATAAAATGTTATTAAAAGCACAAAGACAGAAAGCGTAAATAGGAACAAAAGTCATTCAATATCTAACAGTGTCTTTTCCTCCTTAAAGAGGTGGTAGAATGCTTAATGAAAGAAATACTTTCTTGTCTAAGATATGCCTTACAGAGAGTGCTTCCACTCCTCTGTCCCTGGACACATAATCACCACATCTTTACAGAGGACAGCGTATGTTAATGAAATGAACGCTGCCAGGCAGAACATTTAAAGAGTTTGGTGCAGTATCTGCCAGGAAGATAATTTAGTTTAGGCTTGAAAGTTTTAATCAAAGTGCATGAGGCGTATCAGGAACAATCTCTACTCCCTTTTAAAGCAAAAAGAAAGAAAAAAAAAACCCACCTTATTCTAAAACTCACTAGAGATACTGAATTATTTATAAACTGCAATATGTACTAGTACTTGTTATGATTGGATACAAGGGAAAAGACAGGGGGGAAAGAGATGCTGTATACCGAGTCACAGTGCAACTGCGTGGTGACTAGAAACCAAAGATCTGTCCATTTAGATCACCTTGTTATCCTCCGGGGGCTGCTTTAAATGGGTTATCTTACCTGAACCCCCAAAGTGTTATTTGTCCAGAAAAGCCGGCAAACACCTAACATAAGGGTTTCTGATTTCTGCTGAGTGTAGCATGGCAGTTGAGAGTTAATGGACGAAAATATAAGAACATAAAAGATAAATCCATGCTCCGTGTTGCATGGCAACAGTGAGTTGAGAGGACATCCCCTCGCTGCACTCAGTCACCAGCTCCCCCAGAGACCAACCAGCAGCACAGGGCTGTCTGGCACATAAATTACAGTACCGTGGAGACTTTTGCTATTCCCACATGTCCTACCCAAGTGAGGAAAAGCTTGCCTTTTGCTCAGGAGGCAACCATACTTACAGATGTAATGACAGTTGGGGAGGCTGATTCACAAATGCATTTTAAATACATTCATAAGAACAATACTATTGAGATAACTATGAGGATAAAAGTCACGTGTTCTTCTTTGTAGACTGTTCTGGTTATGTAAATTGAAAACGTGTTGGGTATTAGCTGTTAATTGTTGTATAACAAATTACCGAAAATTGAACAGATGGAAACAACAAAATTTTATTATTTCATGGTTTCTTAGGTTCAGGAAACTGGGACCAGCTTAGCTGAGTAATTCTTTCTCAGCTTCCATCAAGAAATTGCAGTTAAGCTGCTGAGTGAGGCTGCAGTCTCTGTGAAGGGTCTGGAAGAGCCACTTCCAGCTCACCTACCCGGCCATTGGCAGAAGGCTTCATTTCCTTACCATGTTGGGTGGTTATTAGGGCTGCTCATAACAAGGTTCTTCCAGAGAATGGGATCTGAGAGAGACAAAGAAAGAGACGGGGAGAGAGAGTGGTGGCAGAGGACGGGGGAAGGGAGGGGGAGAGAGAGGAGGAGACCACAGTTTGGTGGTCATCCAGATTGCTAGTTACCAGAGTCTACCCTTTGGCTCAAATGGTCCGGCTTTCCCTCTCAGGCGGAACGTGCTCACACCCTCCCCTGCCCCCACCTAAATCTCATTCCATCACATCAGATAGACTTCTAATACCGCCTCATCTAAATTAAGTCCTGGTATAGATGAGTTTCCCCACGGGCAGTTTTTCACTTGCCATTGCTGGAGTAAAGTTCCTTTGAACCTTTTGTCTCTTGCTCTGAGCAGGACCATATATGATTCTTTTAAAGGTTTTATGCATCTCCTGTGACTATTAATGGGGTTCATTTCATTAGACATAAGCCATGACCACCGATGTCTTCTGGAGAAAAATCTTCTCAACCTTAGCTCTTTAATGAGGGAAGACACCTTTAAGCTTCTTTAGAAGTTCTGTTTTTTTTTTTTTTTTTTTTTTGATTGAGAGAATCTGTGAGTCACATCATCAGCACATTGTAAGGCTACAGTTCTAAACTAAACTATAAGTAAAATTGGCTTAATTGATAAGAACGAATACTCCAGCCAAAACTGAAGAATACACATTCCACTTAAGTACCTGTGGAAAAGTTACGAAGACAGACCACATTCTGGGCAATGCAGATGGCCCCAACAAACTTAGAAATAAAATCACAGGAAGTTGGACCTTCCACTTCAGGGTATAGATGCTCTTGTCCCTAGTCCTCCTGCTAAATCTAGCTAAAAATCCTGGACATTATATATAAAACAGAAAAGAGGACTCTGAAAGGAAGAAAGAATGCAGACCAGCTAGGAGCCTCCACTGCAAGGAAGTTTCATTCTCTGGGTTTTCTTTTGCTTCAATGTCACAGGCTGGATGTTGGAAAAGACAGCAACCCAGAAATGCCATTGGGTGAGGACAAAAAAGACCCAAGATGTTCCTGCTCTCTCCAGCCAAAAGCTGGAAAAGAGTCAGCCTAGCAAGAGAGAAAATAATTAGACAATATTTGCCCTACTTCAGCCACAAGCCACAAAAAAATCTGCAGCCCCTCCCCCATTGCTGTCAGGGAAAGCCGCGGGGAAGCCTAGACCAGCCATTACAGACTATAATGTAGCATCTCTCTCCTTCCATCCCGGGTGGGGTCAGAGAAGACTGAATGAGGAAATGAGACTTGCATCCTGCCTGGTGTCCAGACCAGAAGGGGAGCCTGGATTTTCACTCCCATGCAGTGCCATTAGGGTGTTATGTCTTTGTCCTCAAAGGACTAGTGTCAGAAAAGGCCATGAGGGAACGACAGTTCCAGTGAAGCATGTGGGGGCAGTATGATGCAAGCACTGCTCCTCTCAGCCAGGGTGGTGAAGGCAGAGAGCTAGTGGGAGCCTGAACCCCAACCCTTGCCCAGCTGTAATGAGGCGCCATTCTCCCTGAGCAGGGTGTGGGCGGGAGCCAAGTGGGGAACAGAGAATGGCTTCAGGTGAGGCTTGGTCCAGTGGCGTAAATAGATTGTCCAGGACAGTCACCTTTCTCCATTTCTTAGCTCTACTCCGGTTGGCCCCGTTCTCTGTAGACTTTCACTTGAGAGTGAAATGGCTACTAGCAGCTCCCAGGTCTATATACATTTATAGTCAAGCCTATATCTTGTCAAAAGAGGAAAGCCCACTTCCCAATATTCCCAACAAAAATCCTGAGATTGAGTCTTCCTGAGGCATCTTGTATTAACTGGGTCATGAATCACAGTAGGAAAGGGCTGCGAAACGTTGTTAAGGTCTTAAGTCACTCCCTCTGTTCTCCAGATAAAATTAAGGTACTGTTGCAAAAGAGAAGGTGAGTGGATATTGCGAAAGGGGTTAAAGTGCACTCAGAGAAACGTACTTTTTTTTCTTTTATCAGCTTATTAATTGCAAATCAGCATATACAGAATTATTTCACCCTTAAAGAATGTACATTATTTCTCTGTATGAATATATTACATCCTTTTGATAGACACAAGTCATTTTATGTTCTCTTTTTGATTTTTGCCATTGTAAACAAGGATGCTTATATCTTTATGCGTAAAGCTGTTTTAAAACAGTTTAATTGGAGTTACACTAACTTCACTAAAATTAAAAGAAGAAACACTTTTCTTTCTGTTTTCCTTTAAGAACTCACTGAGGGGAAAAGCAATTTCAAATATGAAAAAAAATGATAAGTCATTTGATGTTATGTAAACAGAACAGATGGTAAGAGTAATGTGTAATTTTAACACATTCCAGGTTTCTGCAGCATGTTAGGTATTAAAACGTATCCTTCCATCTCCCTGAAACACATCAACTTTAAGCTTCTTAAATTCTTAAACCACATAGAGTATGGTTTATAATATAAAATAGAAGACTTAAGTGCTCAACTTCATCTCTGATTTCAGTTAAACACAGCCACCTCCTCACTTAAATACTTCAGGCAGCGGGCCTGATACAGCTTACTGTTTTCTGATGCTTTTGTTCAGGACTCCAGTTTACTCTTTTGAAACATCCCTGCTAATTTATGAGCTATGTGAGTAACGACAGCAGATGCCTCAGTGCACCTGTTTTGTCAAGAATATCAGGACCTCCAAAAGGCTATTTACAAACTATATTTTACTTTCGCTTCCACAAGAGGATGGCAATTTTGTTTTAAATGCAAGATACACAATAGACCGAAAGAGGAGAAAATGGAAGATTTAACATCTTAGTTGATATTATTGTGATTTTCTGGTGAAAGATGAAAATTTCTGTTGATTCTGTCTACTGACAGTGTTAATTCCCTTTTCTTTCCTCTTTACCTCATTTATTGAGTCACTCTTTTGCACCACTTGAGGTTAAATTGTTGAGAGTTTTCAATTTATTATCCCATTTTAAGATACCCGAGGACCAAAACTGAGAGTACTTTTCTTTCACTTACAGAATTTGTTTAAAAATTATTCACAGTTGTTGCAGTTGTTTAAAAGTTCAGTGTAATAATTTTTTCCACTTAGGACCAGACCAAAGTGCATAATTACAGTATTCTCATCTAGATTTTAAGTGGAATCACATCTATAGTCTCTTACCTTTAGGACAGCCCTTGGGATAGGAAGTTAGTGATAGCCTCATCTTACCAATAGAGAAGCTAGTAGTTTCTGCTTTCCTCTACGAGTGAGATCTAGACTTTAGTCAAGTCCTATTTCTACTAGATCTGCCTTTTGCCACTCTGTTTGTATTAATCCCATATTTAAAATTTTCTTACTATTTTTCTTGCATTTGAGAACTGCTTTCCTTTTTCTTATCAGTCCTCTTTCTGTAGTATTTTTTTTAAGAAATTCATTTCATAAGGGCAGATTTATGGGAAACTGTTTTTAGTAATTTGAAGTTGTCTTTATTTTACCCTTATTCTTGAAAGAATTTGCCTAAATTGAATATAGAATACTGATAGTTATTTTTTTCTCAATAAGTTAAAGATACTATTTCATTCTCTTTTGACTTAATTATTGCTGTTGGCAAATCAGCCAAGTATTTTTCCTTCACTTTTTTTTTTTTGAGGCAAATTTCTTTATTTGATTTCTTTGAAAAACTTTTTATGTGTTTGTGTTCTGCAAAATTCCCTGCAGGTAGTCTAGGTGTGGATTTTTTTAAATTTATGCTGCTTTCAATTTATTCATTGACAATTCAGAATTTATAGGGTCAACCGTAGAGTATACTGAGCAAAGGGAAAAGGCACATGGAGTGAAGTCTAGGAGAAACCAGACACAAAGATTCTCTTAGAGCAAATGCATGAGAATGTGCTTAATTCTTTCAGCAAGGATGTGTGACAACACGTGCGAAGTATTGTCAACCAGGGAATCTCATCCCAGTCTTGGTTACCAGGGTTTTCATTGAGGGTCAGCCATGTAGGCATACATGTCTGTTTATGTATTTTGCTCATTTTATGATTGGGTTGTTCGCCTTTTTGTTATTTAGCCATATAAACTGTTTGTATATTTTGGAAGTTAATAGCTTTTTGGTTGCATGGTTTGAAAATATATTCTCTCAGTGCATAGGTTGTCTTCTCATTTTTCTTATGGTTTCCTTTGCTGTGTGAAAGCATTTAAGTCGAATTGGATCCCCACTGTTTATTTTTGCTTTTGTTTCCATTACTCTAGGAGATGGATCTAAAAAAAAAATTTGTGTGATTTATGTCAAAGAATGTTCTTCCTATGTTTTCCTCAGGAGTCTTATGGTATCCAGTGTTAGATTTAGGTTTTTAATCCATTTTGAGTTTATTTTTGTGTACGGTGTTAGAGAATGCTCTAATTTCATTCTTTTACATGTAGCTACCCAGTTTTGTCAGCACCACTTATCTGAGAGGCTATCTCTTCTCCATTGTATATTCTTGTCTCCTTTGTCGTGGATTAATTGACCGTAAGTGTGTGGATTTAGTTCTTGGCTTTCTATCCTATACCATTGATACATGTGTCTGTTTTCATTTGCCAGTACCATACTGTTTTGATTACTGCAGTTTTGTAGTGTAAAGTCAGGGAACAGGATTCCTCCAGCTCTATTCTTCTTTCTCATTATTGTTTCAGCTATTTGTGATTTCTTGTTTTTCCATAAAACTTTTACAATTTTTTTGTTCTAGTTCTGTGAAAAACACAGACTCAAACATAGAGAATAAACTTGTGGTTACTGGGGAGAAGGGGGTGGGAGGGGGATAAATTGGGAGTTAGAGATTTGCAGATACTAACTGATACATGTAGAATAGATAAACAAGAAGTTCATGCTATATAGTGCAGGGAACTGTATTAGAACTGTATTAGATGTGTAGTAACTTACGGTTAAAAAGAATATGAAAACCAATGTATGTATGTTCATGTATGACTGAAGCATTGTGCTGTACACCAGAACACAACATTGTAAACTGACTATGCTTCAATAAAATATATATATATATATATATACACACACACACACACACACACACACACACACACACACACACACACACACAAGAGTAAAAAGAATCATCATAATAATGATTTGCTAGGGATTGCATTGAATCTGTAGATTGCCTTGGGTATTATGATCATTTTAACAGTGCTGACCCTTCCAGTCCAGGAACACAGTCTGTCTGTCTTTGTTGTCTTTGATTTCTTTTATCAGCATTTATAATTTTCAGAGTACAGGTCTTTTGCCTTCTTGGGTAGATTTATTCCTAGGTATTTTATTCTTTTTGATGTGGTAGTAAATGGAATTGTTTTCTTTATTTCTCTTTCTGATAGCGTATAGAAATGCAAGATTTTTACATACTGATTTTGTATCCTGCAACATTACCAAATGCATTGATGAGCTCTAGCGGTTTTCTGGTGGCGTCTTTAGGATTTTCCGTGTGTAGGATCATGTCATCCTCAAACAGTGACAGTCTTACTTTTTTGTTTCCAATTTAGATCCTTTTTTTTCCTTTTTCTTTTTTGATTACTGTTGCTAGGACTTCCAAAACTGTGTTGAATTAAAGGGGCAAGAGTGGCATCCTTGTGTTGTTCCTGTTCTCAGAGGGAATGTGTTCAGGTTGTCACCAGTGATGATGACGTTAGCTGTGGGTTTGTCATATATGGCCTTTATTACGTTGAGGTATGTTCCCTCTATGTCCACTTTCTGGGGAGTTTTTATCATGAATCAACGTTGCATTTTATCAAAAGCTTTCTCTGCATCTATTGAGGTGATCATACGGCTTGTATTCTTCAGTTTGTTAATGTGGTGTGTCACATTGATTTGTGGATATTGAAAACTTGCATCCCTGGGGTAAATCCCACTTGATCATAGTGTATGATGCATTTAATCTATTGTTGATTTCAGTTTACTAGTATTTTGTTGAGTATTTCTGTATTTATGTTCATCAGTGATGGTGGTCTGTAATTTTTTTTTTTTTTTGTTATATCTTTGGTTTTGGTATCAGGGTGATGATGACCTCATAGAATGAGCTTGGCAGTGTTGCTTCCTCTGCAGTTTTTTGGAATACTTTCAGGAGGATAGGTGTTAACTCTCCTTCTCAATGTTTGGTAAAATTCACTTGTGAAGCCATTTGGTCCTGGGCTTTTGTTTGTTGAGAGTTTTAAAATTATTGACTTTATTTCAGTATTGGTAATTGATCAGTTCATATTTTCTATTTATTCCCAGTTAGTCTTGGAAGACTACACCTTTCTAAGAATTTATCTGTTTCTTGTAGCTTGTCCATTGTATTGGCGTATAGTTGCTTATGATGCTTTGTTTATCTGCAGTGTCAGTTGTTAATTCCCCTTTTTCATTTCTGATGTCATTGATTTGGCCTTCTCCCTTTGTTTGCTGAATCTGGCTAAAAATTGATCACTTCAAAGAACCAGCTTTTAGTTTTATTGAATTTTTTTCTTTTGTCTTCTTTTTTTTTAGTCTTTTTCATTTATTTCTGCTCTGATCTTTATGATTTCTTTCCCTTTACTAACTTTGGTTTGTTCTCTTTTCTCTAATTGCTTTAGGTGTAAGGTTAAGTTGTTTATTTGAGATTGTTCTTATTTACTGAGGTAAACTTAAATCTCTATAAACTTTCCTCTTAATGTTGTTTTTGCTGCGCCTCTGGGTTTTGGATCATCATGTTTATCTTTTCATTTGTTTCTAGGTATTTTTTGATTTTCTTCTTGATTTTTTCAGTGATCTGTTGGTTGTTTAGTAGCATATTGTTTCACCTCCATGTGTTTGTGTTTTCTGCAGTTTTTTTCTAATTAATTTCTTGCCGCATAGTGTTGTGGTAGGAAAAGATGCTTAATATGGTTTCAGTTTTCTTAAATTTACTGAGACTTGTTTTGCGGCCTAGCCTGTGATCTATCTTGGATAATGTTCCATGTGCACTTGAAAAGATGTGTATTCTGCTGCTTTTGAATGGCACTCTCTATAAATATCAGTGAAGTCCATTTGTTCTATGTGTATTTAAAGGCCTATGTTTTCTTAATGATTTTCTGTCTGGATGATCTGTCCTTTGATGTAAGTAGGGTGTTAACATCCCCCACTATTATTGTGTTACTATTGATTTCTCCTTTTATGGCTGTTAATATTTGCCTTATAAGTTTAGGTGTTCCTGTGTTGGGTACATACATTTTTATAATTGTTATATCTTTTTGGATTGATCCGTTAAATCATTGTGCAGTGTCCTTCTTTTATTTTAAGTCTGCTTTGTCTGATGTAACTGTTGCTACTCAGGCTTTCTTTTTTTTTTTTTTTTTTTTTTTTTTTTTTGCATAGGATACATTTTTCCATCCTCACTCAGTCTATGCGTCTCTGAATCTGAAGTGAGTCTTTGGTAGGCAGCATGTAAATGGTCTTGTTTTTGTATTCATTCAGCCATGCCGTGTCTTTTGGTTGGAGCATTTAGTCCATATACATTTAAGGTAATTATTGATATGATATTCTTATTAGCATTTTTGTTAATTATTTTGGATTTGTTTTTGTAGGTCTTTTCCCCCCTGTATTCTTTTGTTCTCTTCTCTTGTGATTTGATGATTATCTCTAGTGTTATGTTTGGATTCCTTTTTTATTTTTGTATGTGTACCTGTTATAGATTTTTGATTTGCAATTACCATGAGATTTTTATATAGCAGTCTACATATATACAAGATTGTTTTGAGTTGGTGAGTTTTTAATTGCAGATGAATTTAAATACCCTGCATTTTTACACTCCTCCCCTCACAATGACTGTTTTTATATCATATTTTACACTTAATTGTTCTGTGTATCCCTTAACTGTTTATTGTGAATACAGATGATTTTACTACTTTAGTCTTTTAATCTCCCTACTAGTTTTGTGTGTGGATGATCTCCTACCTTTACTGTATGTTTGCCTTTACTAGTGAGCTTTTTTATTTCCTAATTTTCTTATTTCTACTTGTATTGTTTTCTTTTTTGCCTAGAGGAATTCCTTTAACATCTGTTGTAAAGTTGGTTTGGAGATGTTGAATTCTTTCAGCTTTTGCTTGTCTGTAAAGCTTTTGATTTCTCTGACAAATCAGAATGAGAGCTTTGCTTTGTAGTGTATTCTTGGTTATAGATTTTTCGCTTTCATCATCATGCCACTCCCTTCTGGTCTGCAGAGTTTCAGTTGAAAAATTAGCTGATAGCTTTATGGGAGTTCCCTTATATTTGTTTTTTGTTGCTTTTTCCTTGCTGCCTTTAGTATTCTGTCTTTAGCTTCAATTTTTGTCATTTTGGTAACAATGTGTCTTGGTTTCCAAGTTAGGGAAATTTTCCTGCTGCTATCTCTTCAAATATTTTCTTGGGCCCTTTCTCTCTCTCCCTCTTCTCCTGGGACCTCTGTGATGCGAATATCAGTGTGCTTGATGTTGTTGCATAGGACTCTTAAACTATCTTCATTCATTTTCACTTTTTTCTCTTTTCTGTTCAGAGGCAACCAAGGGCAAACCATTTCTTATTGGTGATGAAATCCTCACTGATCTCCCTTCCCAGTTATTCCTGAAAATGCATATGCTGCTTATTATGCCACATGGGTTTGTTTTTTTTTTTTTATGGTGATAAAGGTGTTAAAGGATTTTCAGATTCATTCCACATGCTAGAGGGTTGAGTATTTTTACTTATAAGGAAACACAAGGCAAAGAATTATCAAATTTGGCACTTTCAGATCTCTATTCCAGAGAAAAAAATGTCCAAAAATGTATCCTTTTATTTTTTTCAATTGGAGCTACCTTTGTTTTATTTCTTTAATAAAAGTGCTTGGGAGCTTTAGTTAGATAAGAATTGTGGAAGATTGTGAGGACCAGAATGTATCTTTGTGTGCTAGGGTGACACTATCTATAGCCTAGCTCCACAAATGTGACAAGAATCATGGTATCAATTCAATCTCACAAGAAATTGAGGTCAGTATTGTCTTCTCGTGTTGCCTGAGGACTTCAGATTTCCCAGGGTAGTCAATGATAGTCATGGCAGAAGTTATTGCTTTGGACATAGTTACAAGTGTCTAGGATTCATTTCCTGGGTGGCTGTGACCTTTAAGTTTCAAAGAAACATAATTTAAGACAAATATTATTTCTCTAGCAGAATCTTAGGAGCTTTTTATTACTCATACGTTGTACTCTGTGTCATTGAAACCAGGTAAAAATTTGGCCTTTGTTTAACTCAAAAAGTGCATTTGCAGTATGTTGTGAACTTTAAAATTACAATTCTGTTTCAAGTCTCCTGAAATCTATTTCATCTCTAAACGCAACCCCACAACAACCCATATCCTCAGGATGGGGAAGGGGAAATAATGGTTCAGAGAATAAAACTTAGTAAAGAATATGCTCTTTACTACAATTTATGTGCTCTTTTATGAAAGAACTTGCCTTTTGTTTTTAATATTTCAAGTAGCTCAAGGCCAGACTGTTTCAAATGTTCCAATCCAAACAGCAAATATCTCTAATTCTAGAATTTATTCAGATAAAAGAGAAAGAAGTAATTCTTTATCACCTTCCATACCCTTGTTTACAAAAGGCTTTTGCTGGTCTTAGGGATTCTTTAAAGGTATTATTCTAGCTCAGTTTAGCTGAGCATGAAAAGAACAAAGTAAAGTTGTTATCCCAGGGAGACGTAGCAGTTTCCTGAGGCCACTTACAGTGCTGTTTAGTAGTATACATGAAGAACCATTCAGACTACAGTGCCTTGGAGGACTTTTCCAGTAACATACAGAGGCACTAAGGTGAGAGAAAGAAAGCACTGGACCAGGGTGAGCGGAGCAGGATTCTAGCAAAGTGCACGCTAGTCATTATGTTTGGCCATAGGCAGTACCTTCTCTCCAGGTCTCAGATTCCTTTTATCCAAAAAGAGACAATTGAAGGCTCAGGGATGACTTGGGAGAGGAGGAGGAGTGTTAGACTGATCTGTTTTACAAATTAAGCTTCCATTTGAGAGTTCTACTCCTAAACCAAGGCTTGAAAGCTGAATTTTCTGATTTTATCTAGTGTGCCTGAAAATGCTTTGATTTCATGATACAGGATTTGTATCCTTTAGTTTCACTCATTCATTCATTACTGAACAAATATTTATTGAAAACATAATCTGTGCCAATTAATATTTGGCAATCAAGGAGTAAACAGTGGTTCCCTCCCATCTGGCTGCTGTGTTGATTTAATTAGACTGGTTTCCTCTCAGTCTCAGGCGTTCCTTACATTGAAATTTTGCTGATTATGGATGATACACACCACACATTTTGAATGTAAAAGGAGAGCTAACAATATGCTTAGGCGGATTAGTTGGTGATGTCTTTGGTATGATTTGAGCAGAACAAAAGATTCTTCAGTAGTCTACCCACTTCCCATTTCCTGATGCCTGAAATTTTATCATTAAAGAGCCATGAACTTCTTCTCTTCTCATCCGTCAAAGTGGGGATTCTAAAGGCAGGAATAACATACAACATCATTGATAGTCAGTGCACATTTATTTTAAACCTATTCTGGGTTAGCCATAGTTAATTTTTTTAACGTGACTACAGAGCATTCTGAAGGAAAGAAAGTGCAGAAGGAAAGTGGAAAGACACATTTAATTCATTTAATGCCTTAATATTTATTGAGAATGCATTTTATAGAAGATACCATATCATGCATTGTGGTCTCTGAGGGCACTCCTTTTTCTTGGCCATGTTTTGAATGAAATGAGAAATAAGACACAACATAATATGTATGAGAGATGTATATATCACTGTTTTTTGTTTTTATTAATATAGACTAAGTTAAATAAATGAGCTCTGTGTAAAAACAGTAGGACTGTTAATTAAACCTGCAAATTCGGCGATTTGCACGTCACATCATGGTAGTGTTAGACTATCCTGTACAGCAGTAGACTGTCCTATACAGAGACTGACCAGGTAGGACTGAAGGCTCAGAGGAAAGAAGAGCTCCTGGTTTCTGTGAACAGCAACTGTTACCCCATGTGAGAAGGAGAGCAGGGGAGGTAAATTTCATCACGCCCATTTTGTTCTTCCCAAATTTGCCAACCAGAAAAGTTATTCCATTTCCTCTAATGTGGTAAGGAAGGGGACAGAGAGAATCCTGATGTATTCCTCCAGTCAAAGTCCCTTGGCTTGGACAGAAGCATCAGAACTCTCGTCCTCAACATTAAGTGCTGGAGACAGAAAGATGTACAAGACAAAGACAATGCACTTCCCTTCAAAGGGCTCACCATAACAGAGGTGCACCTGGAAAGCTGGAATGACGATACCAACCTCACATTTGTTGTCAGTGAGACTTCATGTATAAAACATGTAGCGTTGTGTCTAGCTCAAAAAATAATTCATAAATATTTGTTCCCCATCTCTTCTTTCTACATTCAAGCTGCCTCTATTCTGTGTGAAATGAAATGTGTTCTAAGGTTCTAAGATAGTCTACACCTCTAAACATTCTTTAGCAAATAGATCAAAGTTATACATATTTTATTTAGACATCAACTCAGAAGATATATATTTAATAATATTGAACCATTAAACATTAAAAAAATCCTGAAACAAAATTATTCAGCCTTCAATTAACCATAATTATAAAGCTTATAGAAAACACCAGGCTAAGAAAAAAAAATTACAACATGAAGTAACTCTTTCTGGAAGTACAGCAGTCACAGCCTACAGCTAAAAATCATAAAAGCTGTTACACACTGAAATAATTTAATTGAATTCTTGAAAAAAAATTGGTCAGTTTAGGATTTTATAACTAGATAAGTTATCTTTCAAGAAAATTTAAGAATCTTGACAGAATGGTCATCTGTAGAACTCTTAACTCAGCACATAGCAATAGGTTATTCTATGTCGTTGCTGAAAAGTGTTCCACTATGTATGTATAACAACATTTTTCCAGTTAATTCTCATTTCCCAGGCTTGACCCTCTTGACCTGTCATGTTCTCATCATTTTTACTTCTCTTGCAGTGTAGAGGGGTTCTGAGGGTCTTCTGCTGCCTGAGGTAGTGGGGAAGGGTCATGCGAATTCTGCTTCTGGAGGCATCACCGTCATCCCCATTGAGTCCATCGGATCCTTGTGGCATTTTTCAAGGGTAGATAATAATGACTTAACAGGGAAGAACTGTTGATGTTGTTTTTCCTTCCATATCCACAATAATCATCTTGTATAGCCCTCTACAAGATGAATCCATTTAGGGCAGTGAAGCTGCTGAGTATGATACTATAATGATGGATACATGCCATTATACATTTGTCCAAACCTATAAAATGTAAGAGCTAACCCTAATGTAAACTATAAACTTTGGGCGATTATGATATATAAATGTAGATGCATCAGTTGTAACAAATGTACCAGGCTGGTGGGGATGTTGATAATACAGGAGGCTGTACACGTGTGGGGGCAGGAGGTATATGGGAAATAGCTGTACCTTTGTCTCAGTTTTGCTGTGAACCTAAAACTGCTCTGAAAAATCAAGTCTTTTTAAAAAAAAATTCAGTTTACGTAAAAGATAACGGTTGTCCATTGTTGCTGAGGTTGGGTGCTTCCCTCTGAAGTCTCTTTCAGTCTGTGTCTCGATGCTGTCAGGGATACAGGAAGAAAATCCATCCAGAGCACTTGCGACTGGGCATAGGGAGCGTTTCAGATTGGTTTCCCCCAGAGACACACAACAGGATTAGCACTGTCTTTATTTACCTCAGAAACAGCTATTGAGCATGTTTGTTCGTTTTTCTTCAGAGACCGTTGAGGTGCACGCTGACTTGTCGGTAATTGAATGTCATAAAACATTGTAGAGTCACATTAGCCAGCCCTGCTTTACAGAGCAGTGACATTACATGCTTAATCATGAGAAGTATTTGCAAGATGATCTTCATACAATGAAATGCCGAAACCTGGCATGAGGAAATGTGTGGTGTTCAAATTTATTTGATTCTTCTGTTCCAAGAATTAGGAGAATTTAAGCACTGTTTTATGTGACCATTTGTGTTTTCTCCTACTCCCATTTAAAGATTGTTTTTGCAAAGACGGGGAATGGTAACAGTTGCTAAGGGATGAATTGTTAGGACTGATGTTGAGTGTTGGATTAAAACAGATTCTGTGGGTGGATCCAGACTCAACAGGATTAACTGTTCCATGATCAACCAGTGCTGAGCACTGCTGCTCCGGCAGGACACCTGTAGCCGGTGTGCCTGTTCTTAGCCACTCCCGTCAGAACCAGCTCCTGCTGAAGTCAGATCAATCAGAAAAAGCTATAAAATGTTTTTCCCCCTATTTGAAATGAAATCTCTTGATTTGAAGAAAGATTACATTATATGTTCAATATAATTTTAGAATTGCATTTTTCAATTATTCTATTTCATTAAAATTGGTCATTTTAACATGTTGAATATAGTATCTCTTGTGGAGGAATATAAATTGATTACATAGGTGAAAGTTTAGCTTACATGTCATGATCTATTTCTAGCAAAACAGTATTTTAGCTCAACTACCTAGAATTCAAACCTTACTTGTAACATGTATCCCAAAACGTAATTTGCAAAAGTCTTTCTCAGATTCTTTGGTTTCAAATGATTTCAAATCCAGGAAAGGAAAAAAAGAGGAGTTGATACTAAAGCCAAAAGACAATGTTGTCATGGACTATTTTAACACGCTGATAGATAGACTTGTGTTTGAGACTTACTCTAACTGTACCTTATGCTGTAAACTAGATGGAATTTTATATATGGATTTGGGAAGCCTAATTGACCTTGGCAGTAATTGTCTCACTGGAGGAGAAGGAAGTGGAAGCTAAAACTTCAGCCACTTAACCATCCCTTTCAGCCTAGTCCCTCGTTGATCAGTGAGGAGAAATAAGGAGACCTGCTCTGTTTCCTAAGAACCATCCTGCTATTGTGAACACTCCAGCGTTTCTCATTTGAGACTCCATTTTATCTCAGTTCCTCACATGCTCTGTGCTCTCTGCCTGTATTACCATAAATTATTTCCACTAGAAAAGTCGAATTGAAAAACAAAAAGCGCTGGGTGTTTTCATGCAAGAGAAATGAATCTCACCCGGAGGAAATAATGCCCGACCACCCGCCCCCGGCCGTCTTATACTCTGACGCGCAGGCTTGCGTGTTCAGAACCTTTGTCTACGCCTCGTGTGGGGGCCATTATATTATTGTAATACAGTTGCTACAAATGATTAAACACATAGCTAATCTAAAACGGAAGCAGGAGGCCTATAGGGGTCCCATCTTCAGGCTTTACCAGCATCTTCCAGTACTAAACACTTTTTTTCTCTTTTTTGTTCCATAGAACTTGTGTTCAACATCTATGCTTTTCTTCCATAAGCTTTTTTTTTTTTTCTCTTTTATGTATACAATTTTTTTAAATTGAAGTACAGTCAGTTACAATGTATCAGCATCTGGTGTACAGCACAATGTCCCAGTCATGCATATACATACATATATTTGTTTTCATTTTTTTTCATTAAAGGTTATTATAAGATACTGAGCATAATTCCCTTTGCTATACAGAATAAACTTTTTAAAATCAATTTATATATGTAGTGGCTAACATTTGCAAGTCTCAAACTCCCAAATTAATCCCTTCCCATCCCCTTTCCCCCCAACTATAAGATTGTTTACTATGTCTATGAGTCGGTTTCTGTTTTGTAGATGAGTTCATACTGTCCTTTTTGGAGGTGGGGAGGATTCCTTATATGAGTGATATCATGTGGTATTTTTCTTTCTCTTTCTGGCTTACTTCACTTAGAATGACAATCTCTAGGTCCATCCATATTGCTGCAAATGGCATTATTTTATTTTTATGGCAGAGTAGTATTCCATTGTATAAATATACCACAACTTCTTTATCCAATCATCTGTCAAAGGATGTTTAGGTTGTTTCTATGTCTTGGCTATTATAAATAGTGCTACTATGAACACTGGGGTACAGGTATCTTCTTGAATTAAAGTTCCCTCTGGATATATGCCCAGGAGTGGGATTGCAGGGTCATAGGGTAAGTCTATTTTTAGTTTTGGGGGGAGTCTCCATACCGTTTTCCATAATGGCTGCACAAGACTACATTCCCACCAGCAGCATAGGAGGGTATCACGCCACTCGTGTTTTTCTGCTTTGTTACTCTTGTTCCTGTGTGCCACTCTTAGATCACGACTATTACAAAGGTGAAGTCTTGGTGCTTCCTCTTGCTTCACAGTGCTCAGTTCAGTGCTGAGTGGCCCCGTGGAGATGGGGAGAAGGACTCAGTCACGTGCAGAGGTGGCTTACTCAGATTTCCTTCCTTAGTGTGTCTGTTTGGGCATGTACCAGTAGAAAGGCCCTTCTCACTGCTTTGCCCTTTCCATCAGAGAATTAAAGTATGTAGCCACTTAGACTGACTGTCAATACATTCTCCACTTCATTGCCTTTTAAAATGTTTTTAATAAACACAAGTTGAGGTGGAAAATAATAGCAACTTCATCAAGTTATTATAGCAACTGGAAAAAAAGCTCCTCCCAAAAGGATACCAACTGTTCAGTTTCCCACATTAGGCATCATCTTTCCTGTTCCAGAAAATATACATGATGTACACTGTGGGTTGTCTTAGTTACCTTTTTTTTCCCTTTTGAGTGAGCACAGAGGACAATGAGATCCAACTTCATGTATTATTTTTTTAATAGATGAACAACATGAGAGAGAATAATATCTGGTAAAGGAAGATGAAATGAGGATCATGAGATTTTATGTAATTTTAGGTGACTTTCAAAATATCATCTGAATTAGGTTCAATCGTTATCCAAATGCAAAATACTTCTCTATAAAAGTAGTAAGTAAGTTTTTCTCCTCTTTCCCCTGGGATTTATGGACTAAGAATGAGCCCAGTTTAGTTGTACATTCTGCCAATATTTATTGCTATCGTTCATTCGTTCACACAATACTACTGTTTTATTAATATATAGTTATTATTACAGAATAAATGTACATTGAATTTCAAAACTGCAGTGTAATTACTAAATCTGAATAGTAACACAATTCATGAGTGCATACCCCAGACCCTCGTTTTTGGTATGAGGCAGGTAGCGAATTCCATCTTCTGTGCACACCACTTCACAGACTATGTAAAAAGAAGCAAAATCAGACATCATGTTTTATTTTCAAGATTCCAGGAACCAGCTGGGTGGATCTTTTGTGTACTGCATCATTTACTGCACAGAATTTAGTAACAGCTCCTTTTGTTTAAGTCTTCCTATATGACAGGTGCTGTGCTGTGCGCTTTGCATGCACTGCTGTGTATAATCCTTGAAACAACTTAATAATCGATTTTACACCTGTTTTAAAGATAAGGAACCTTAAAGAGGATGAGATTACTCACCTTTCCTAAGGTGACATAGCCTAAAGAAGGGGTAGAATTTGTATCTGACTCAGTGTTCTGTGCGCACAGAGGTCAGTGAGGAATTTACAATATACTGAGGCTTAACCGTGCCTGATTAACTGTAGCTCAGCAGCCTTTCCTGCTTTGCTTCAGTGAAGCCCTCCTTCTTGCTTTTCTGCCATGGTGCTTACTCAACAGGCAGAACAATAAGTTGTGACTCTCCCTGTAGTTTTTGATAGGGGGAGAAGAGATCGATACTCCTCTTGCTTTCTAAAATTTAAGTCATGTTGAGGTCACCATGCTCAATCAGTCTCCTCTGTGTTTCCATTTGGAATCTGGTCTAGAAAATAGGACTGTTATTTCTGAACATCATTAACCCTGCTGTGCTTTTTCTCCTTTCTTCCCACACCTTTAGCGCTCAACCATAACAACTGTGGAAACCAAAGCAAATCCTTTCTCATTTGTTTTAAAGCTCATAATTAGAAGTACATTACAAGTTCAGTTATCTATTTTTGGTACTGAAGTTGAAGAGATTAGTTACTGTCTCCAACTAGAAGGATTTATTTAGGAAGTCAGGAGGTCAATTTTATAGCCTGGAATTAGAGTAGATTGATGTCCTTGAAGATTCACTGTGCCGTGTTCAGAATTGTTCTGTCTGCTGAGGGCACAGCTATTCCTCCAGCAGCGTCAGGTTGATAGAGCTGATTTGACACAGGCACAAGTGATTTCACACACAACTGACTTGGCAGAAACTTTCATCCCATATCACCATATACTGCAACCTCACCTGCTAAGAAGCGAGCCTGTTTATGTGTTACTGGGTCTGCTGCTACAGCGGTCCGAGCCACCAGCATCTCTTGCCTGGGTGATACAGTGGCCTACTTACTATGCTACCTGTTTCTACCCTTTTCTACCTGTTTCTTCTCTGCTCAGCAGTCAGAGTGATCCTATTAAAATACAAGTCAGATTGAAATCAGTGTTCAACTCAAATTATCCCTCGGCTCCCCATTTCATTCATAGAACAGTCCACATTCACACCATGGTCCACAAGGTCCCTCATCACCTGTCGCTCTAATCTCCCTCTCAGCTCAACTCCTGGTATTCTCTCTTTCTGCTTTGCTCCGAGAAACCTGACTTCTTCACTGTTACCCAGTTATGCCAGACATGTTTCTGCTTCAGGACGTTTGCATTTTCTGTTCCCTCTGCATGGAATGCTCTTCCTCCAGATATCCACAGGGGTAAGCCCAGGAGTCCTTGAAGTTTCTGTTCAGATAATACCTTGTCAGAAGGCCCACCTTAACTACCTTGTTTAAAACTGCAGCCCCCTCACCATTCCTGGCCTGTCATATCATACCATAATTTTCCTGCCATGACACATACCACCTTTATATGTGATGTACTTATAATAATTTACTCGTTAGACTGTGAGTTCCAGAAAGCAAAAGATCTTTGTCATCGGCGTTCATCGATGTGTCTTGCACACTTAGAAAATGCATTTTACTTAGTATATGTTGATTTAATTAAGTAGTAAGAGAAGTTTTGATAGATCTTAACCAACTTATTTAAGATGGCCTGACTTACAACATGGGCCGTATCACATACACATGTGTGTGTCAGATGGACCAATCAAAGAGACAGGCATTTGTCTTTGAAAAAAATGTTTACATGCTTTGGCATCAAACCTAGCTACTTCGGATGCAGACTGCCCTAGGTTCTAGATGCATAACTTCAGATATTTAATTAGGTAGGGTTAAAAATTAATTGTTACTAAATAAGTGTGTGTACAGGAAATTATGATTATCTAATGACCGTCATCTTTTTCTAAACTACCTGTGCTATAGCAGGGCTTACTTTAAGGACAATACACCTGTTTAGTAATAGTAAATAATTAAAATTCATAATGCTAACTACCCAATATCCTTTACAGTACCGATACATCTGTGCCATAATTACCATACCCTGCCTTGATTTCTTCCTGGCATCTTGCTGCTGCACAGATGGTACTGAGGAAGTAACTGTCCTTGGCCGAGGATTCTTGATAAAGTTTAGTCTTTAAACCTGGAAAAATCTCCAAGTCATGCTAGCATCTGCCTTTGGAAAACATACGAATATGGAATCTATTGCACAACATTGTTAACTTTCTTTTTTTTTTTCCAAAAAGCAAAATATTGCAATTCTGTGGCATTTGCTTAATGATAATGTGATAGTCTCAGGTATCTATAAAACCTATGTTATGTGTAACTACTATTTCTTTCTTGATTGTAACTTCCAATTACTTCTTTCAAACCCTTGGGTTTTTTAAACAGTGCAGGGAAGATGAGAACCAGAGGACATTGCAGTAATACCAACAACAAACACAATGGCAATAACAGGAGGAAAAAATGACCATAATGCGGGAGCACTTCACTATAAAATAATAAAAGATAACTGTGTGAATGCCTAGAGATCTTCCCTGCTCTTCTGAGGCGACTTACTAGAAGCCTTCCCACTTCCTAACGGTTTGGGGGCATCTCTTTGGAGAAGATAATCTGTTACAGGGAACACTGCATTCCTACTGGACAAACCATTCCATTTGTCTGTAATGCTGCACAGATGCTGTATCTTACAAACAATGAAAGATGTAAGAACATAAAGTAAGATCTGGGAGAAAAAATACGATAGTATAGAAAAGAGAAGGTACAAAAATATCATCAGGGCAATTTACTTGGTCCAAAAACATACTCACGACACGAACATGCTTTACAATAGGCTGGGTTTGGTGTTGGCCCCGAGGCCCTGAGAGAAGTAAATGCTCCCCACCTCTGGAGCATTCCACCTCACCTTCAACCTCTGCTGTGAGAAAGTTTCACCAGTAATTTCTAGGGAAAGCAAATATTTTGAGGGAAAATACAATGAAAAAATAACCAAACACATAGGCAAAAGATGCTGGAAGTAAGAAATGACCCAAATAACTATCAGTGTCCTACTATTGCTAATTAATACAAGTTTGGTGGCTTAAGACAATATACATGCATTATCATTCTGGAGGTCAAGAGTCCTAAAAATAAAGGGGTCAATAGTACTGAATTCTTTTAGGAAGCTCTAATGGAGAATCTGTTTCCCTGCCTTTTCCAACAACTAGAGGCTGCCTGCTTTCATTAGATCATGGTTCTTTTCTCACTTCACTTCCACTTCTGTTCCCATTATGATATCTTCTCTTCTGACCCTGACCGTCCTGCCTTCCTGTGACGAAGGCCCCGTGTGATTACACTTGGCTCACACCAATAATCCAGGGTAATCTCCCCCTCTCAGAATTTTAAATTTAATTGTATTTGTAAAGTTCCTTTTGTTGTATATGTAAAAGCACATATTCACAGTTTCAGAGAAGGGGGTGTGAATATTTTGGGGAGTCCATTACTCTGCCATCTATAGTAACTCATGGAGATGTCAAATACTCAGATTTCAAATATTGGAATTACCAAAGCAGCTATTATAAAATTATGTTTTGTGTGTGTGTCTAAAGAAATAGAAGACAGACTGTAAAATGTGTGTATGGGACAAGAAACCATAAAAATGACGTAGCACGTTTTGAAAAGTATCGAATGGGACTTCTAGAAATGAAATTGAGTAAATTCAACTTTTAAAAATGGGTGAGTTTAGGTAAGTTCATTTGTGTCCTGTATTTTTTTTTTTTTTTAGATTCCACATATGAGTGATATCATATGGCATTTTTCTTTCTCTTTCTGGATTACTTCACATAGAATGACAATTTCCAGGTCCATCCATGTTTCTGCAAATGGCGTCATTTTATTCCTTTTATGGCTGAGTAATATTCCGTTGTATAAATATACTACATCTTCTTTATCCAGTCATCTGTTAATGGACATTTGAGCTGCTTCCATGTCTCGGCTGTTGTAAATAGTGCTGCTATCTTTATTGTGGTAGTGGTTCCATTGGTATATACATCTATCAAAATTCACAAAGTGTACATTTGAAATATGTGTAGTTTACTGTGCAGGAACCATATGACAATGAAGATGTTAAAAAATGGATGAGTATAATAGCATACCTAAGAAAACACATGTAGTAAAATTATTTCAAAAATTTCTGAAAAATTTTCAGCTTTCCAAAATGCATGGAGGAATGTTTCACGTCCTTTTTTGGAAGGAATTTTACAGGTGTTCTTTTGTAATGTTCTTTAGAGTACAAGTATGCCTATGAACTCCTCTGTGTGTAAGAAATATGTTGAAAGATACCAGGGAAAGTTTTGTGTAATTGACATACCTAGTATTATATGTTATCTTATGAACAGATTACTGAAATATTAGAATACCCTAAAATGTGCCCATTTAGAGTACAAAATTCTCTGTTTTTAGAATATTCATAGGATTGTGCAGCCATCACAACCTATTTATAGAATTTTCTCTCTACCCCAAAGAAATTCTGTACCCATTAGCGGTTGTTCCCAAACCCCTTCCCTTACCGCAGTCCCACGTAGTGCAAGGCAGCTTATCTTTTTTTCCTATAGATTTGCTTATTCTGGACATTTAATATAAATAGAATTATGTAATTTGTAGCTTTTTGTGACTGGCTTCTCTCACTCAGCATAATTTTAGGGTTCATCCATTTTGTATGATAATTAAGCTCCACATTTTAAAAAAAAATTATGATTAATGTTTAATTGCATAGATATATAATTCTTTATCCATTCATTAATTCATGGACATTTGGGTTGTTTCCACTTTTGTGGACACATGGATTATTTTTGGCTATTAAGAATAAAGCTGCTATGAACACTTACATACCTGATTTTGTGTGGACTAATGATTTCTCGTGGTTATGTGCTTCACAGTGGAATTGCTGGGACATACAGTAATTCCATAGTTAATAATTTCAGAAACTGCTGAACTATGTTCCAAAGGGGCTGCACCATTTAAAATTTTGACCAGCGTGTATTGTGTTGTTTTTTTCACATTGTTATCAACACTCGCTGTTTTATATCTTTTTAAGTGTAGCCATCCTAGTTTGAGTAAAAAGATAGCTCCTTGTGGGTTAGCTGACCACTCCCCTAATGGCTAATGATGTTAAGCATTACTTTGTGTGCTCACTGGCATTTGCATACTCTACTTGGAGAAGTGTCTGTTTAGATCCTTTGACTATTTTTTAATTTCATTTTTGTCTGTGTATCATTGAGTCATAAGATACAAGAGCATTACCAGATACATGACTTGCAAATAGTCTCTTCCATTTCATGAACTGTTTTTTGCACTTTTTTGAAAGTATGGTTTGCAGCACCAAAGTTTTAAATTTTGTTATAGTCCACTGTACCTATCTGTTCTTTTTTGCCACTTGTGCTTTTGGTGTTGTGTGTTTATGTATTTTAAACTCTTAAACATTTCACTCCATGAACCACTTAATTTTTGCATATGAGGTTGAGGTGTGGATTCAGCTTCATTCTTTCACAGTTGTCCCAGTACAGTTTGTGAAAAGACTGTTCTTTCCCCATTTAATTATCTTGGCTCTCTTGTCTAAAATCAATTAGCCAGTGATCTATAACTCCATCTTTATAGTAAGTCTTAAAATTGGGAAATATGAGTCTTCCAACTTCTTTTTCAAGAATGTTTTGGCTATTTTTCACCCCTCACATTTCTACTTGAATTTTAGGATCTACTTGTCAATGTCTGCAAAAAAGCCACCTAGGATTTTGATAACAACTGTGTTGAATCTGTAGATGAGTTTGAATGCCTTTGCTATCTTAAAATATTAAGTCATTTGACACATGAACATTAGAAGTTTTCCCATTTATTTAGATCTTCTTTAATTCCTTTCAACAATTGCTTTTTTAATTTCTATTTTGGAATGTTCATCATTAGTGTGTATAAATACAATTGATTTTTTGCATGTCGACCCTATATCCTGCAACCCTGCTGGACTTGTTTATTAGTTCTAATATTTTTTGTGTTTTCCTTAGGATTTTCTATATACAAAATTATGGAATTTGCAAATACATACAGTTTTACTTCTTTCTTTCCATCATGAATATTTTGTTTTTGTTTTTCCTTGCCCAGTAGCCCTGACTAGAACCCCGACTACAGTGTTTATTAACAGGAATGGCAAGAGTGGACACCCTTACCTTTTTCATGATCTTGAGAGAGCATTCAGTCTTTCATCTTTAGATCTGACGATAGTTGAGGGGTTTTTGTAGGTGTCTTTTAATAGTTAGAGGCTTCTATTTCTCGTTCTTGAGTATTTTTTGTATCATGAAGGGACGCTGGATTTCTAATCAAATAGGTTTTCTGCATTTACTTAGACGGTCGTAGAGTTTTTGTCCTTTAGTCAGTTGATATGGTGTATTATTTTAAGTGATTCTGGATGTAAAACTAAGCATACACTATGGAAAACGGTGTGGAAAGATTCTTAAAAAACTAAAACTAGAGCTGCCATATGATCCAGCAATCCCACTCCTGGGTATATCCAGAAAAAAAATGAAAACTCTAATTTGAAAGGGTACGGGAACCCCAATCATTATTCAGAGCAGCACTATTTACAATAGCCAAGACATGGAAGCAACCCAAGTGCCCATGAATGGATGATTGACTTAAGATGTGGTGTGTGTGCGTGCGCGCTTATTATAGAATATTACTCAGCCATAAAAAAATAATGAAATGTTTCCATTTGGAGCAGCTTCAATGGACCTAGAAAATATTGTACTTAGTGAAGTAAGTGAGACAGAGAGAAGCAAATACTATGTGATATCACTTATATGTGGAATCTAAAAAAAAATAATTCAAATGATCATATATACAAGATAGAAACAGACTCATAGACATAGAAGACAAACTTATGATTACCAGAATGGAGAAGGGGGCTAGGGAGGGACAAATTGGGAATATGAGATTAACTGATACAAGCTACTATACATAAAATAGAAAAGTAACAAGGATTTACTGTACAGTACAGGAAATTATACTTAATATCTTAAAATAACCTATAATGAAATATAATCAGTTAAAAAAAACTGAAACACTATGCTGTACATCTGAAACTAACACAGTATTATAAATCAACTATACTTAATAAAAAGAAATGGGAAAAAAATTAACCATACGTTCTTGGGATAAATTCTACTTGGTTCTGATGTAAAATACATTTTTTATGTTACTGGATTTATTTTGCTAATTTTTAAAGAATTTTTGCATCTATGTTTACTTTGTCTTTAAGCATAGTTTCCTTTAGTTCTATGAACCTGCTTATAACATGGATCCCGTCAGAGTGAGATTTTATTGCCTGTCCCTGTGTATGGGACATCTGCATGTTCTTTGCATATCTCTTAACTTTATACTGAAAGCAATACCTTGTAGATAGTGTGTTGTAGCAACTGTGGATACACATCTGCTACAGGAGAGAGGGAGGGAGGGAGGGCTATTGTTGCTATTAAACTGGTCATATTTTAAATTGGTTTAGTGACAGATTCTATGAAGTCTATTTACCTTTCAGTGAGCAGCCTCTGATATCCCTGCTCAGATGTTTTTTTCCTTACTTGAATATTTTGGTTTGGCTACTTAGAGGTCAGCCATGATCAGCTTAAGCCATTAACTGGCCACATATTACACTCAAGTACCCTCAGTGGGTGAGACTTTTACCCTGTAATACTGGATCTGCGTGTAGTTTATAGACTACTACCACTGCTTAGGGTGTTCACTTTTTTTTTTAATCTGACCTGCTTTCACCCCAAAACTAGTAACTTGGTGGTTACCTCTTTAATCAGTCCTGAGAGGGTAAAGCATTGGTCATAGACACTTGTCAAGACCAGTAGAGGGTATGATTTATTTTTATACCTGGATTCCAAGGAGTCACACTTGGGTCAAAGAAACTTACGTGTCAGCCAGAGTCTGACCAGAAGTTGAAAGTAAGCCCTTTGTGCCAGTGAGCTGTGTTTCCTGGGTTGATGGGCCTGTGTGTGGCTCGGAGAATACTTGCAAGCATGCGCCATCTCCTGCTCAGAACAACCCTGAGTGAGTACAGCCTCGTGCATGTGCACAGACTTCCTGAACTCCAGGGTTGACTGTGATTCCAAGAGAACTTTTCTGGGGTATCTCCTCGTAGAAGGGGGGGAGATGGCGAGTCCTGTGTTCTTACTTCGGTGGTCTGCAGTGGTATTTTCATCACGCTGAGTTGGACGTGGGGAGAAAGGGAGTGGGTCATCATTCAAGTCCTGCAGACTCTCACTGTTCACACTGAGATTCTTCTCGTGGGTGTTTAATGTTCCTTCATCTGCTCTGTGCTCTTAGGACAATTGCCATAGACTTTAAATGATTGCTTTTTGTAATTTCAACAGTGAAATGTTTGTTTTGCTGGGAAAAGTGTCCTCAGAGCTCCTTACCTGACTGCCCCAGAAGACCTACCTCCGATATGCTTCTTTGCATATGCAAGTCATGCAGAGAAATTCATTTATAATGTATATGTGCCCACATACATGTAATGAATAGCTAAAGATCTGGCAGCCTCCGCACTCTAATATTAGCAGAACAGAAAATTGGGTACGGCTGGCTAAGTGCAGAGTTTAATCTTTACTTTAACAGTTATTTCTATTGATACACTTCTGTCACTCTCCTGCTTTATACACCTTATTAATTTCCTGCCAGTCAAAATATTAAACACCTCAGTGTTGGTATTCTAGGTTCTTCGTAGCCTGATGTGTCCCTTACTCTTCTATTAAAATCCTACTTATTATTCAAGGCTCATCTGAAACAGCACCCGCCCTGCCCATGATTCATTTCCCGATCACGCCTCTGTACTCCACATGCCTTTTCATATAACTGTATGGGGTATATGATTCAGTTAACATGATTTTTCTGCTAGATTTTAGTACCTCAAGAGTATAGATTATGTCTTACTCTTTTTCCCCTATCAATTTATGCAGAAACTGTCACATAGTAGGAACTCAGTGGAAGTTCATCACTCTTTAATGAATATATTTCACCCTAACATATATGGCAGCAGAAATCTCTTGTTTAAGGCAGTGGCTGTGGACCTTAAACCTTAAGGGTAAGGAGAAATTTGTGCTCCATGAGGTATTCAGTGAAAATACATTGCCCTGAACACTTTGACTTAAAAGGCATGAAGTATATGCAACCGAGGATGGGGAATCAGAGTCCGAAGTTCTAGCTCTCAGAATAGGAAGTACTAAGAAGACTGTTCTTTTCCGAGGGTCTGTTCTGCTCTGAGCAGCATGCTAAGCACTTGGCATACATTAACTTAACTTTTGAAAAATAATAACCCTGAGATTTAGGTATCATTCCATCTTACAGAAGGAGGATTTGAGCACAGACTTGCTAGATGACTTACTCAACGTCACAAAACCATTAGCTGCCGGAGCCAGGACTCAAACCCAGGTCTGACCCAAAACCTGGCTTTTCTGGATTTTAATTTCAGTCCTTGTAATGAAACTATTTCAATTATCACGTAACTGGCAGTGATCTTTAACTTCTGTTTTCCCTGCTTGGGAGCATCTTAGAAATCAGTGGCATGCTGGACAGACTGCCTCTTTCTGTCTCATCACATACTGTCACATATGCATGGACATGGTCAGGGACGTGATTCATAACACCAGGTACTGGCTGTAAGTAAGAGCAACAAGTCTGTCTGGCATTTCCTGCAGAAACAGCCTTTCAGATGTCTCCTTGGTGGGGGACAGAGGACATTGCCAGCTTGCTAACAGACAGATCTATCTTTGAAGAACAGTGCTGGATGATGATCTCGAAGGGGGAACCATTTATCCAGACTTGCAGTTAAGTGCAGCAGGTGATCTCTGAATTTTTCCCTTCTTCTTCCCTAATAATAGACAGATGGCAACTGTTTGGATAATGCCTGATCTTATTCCTTGCAGCTCTGGATGCTATGAAAGGGTAGTGTTACGCAGGTGGCAAAGTATATGCAAACACATTATAAAGATTCCCTGATAATTGGAAATGACTTGTTTACTTTTCACAAATAACTGGAATTCAGCCTAACAGGGCCAGCATTTTGAAGCTGACTCGGCTTGCTTCTCGGTTCTGGGTATCACATAGGCAGTTCATCAGCATGCTCTGCAAGCACACATTTCTGGAGCTGGAAGGTGCTCTATAAATGATGTTCTTCACAGAGCTTGCTGTGTAAGTTTTACAGATGTGTGGCTGCTCGGCAAAGACCCTTGTGGTCAGTTTGACCCACTGGGTTTTTTTTCTAAGACTTCTCAAGGGAAATTCCATTAATATGTCGCTTCCTGTCATTCCCCTGGCCAACGAATCATGTCACATCACTGCAGGCAACAGAGTTTTAACAGCATGGGCCTTGGAACCAGACAGACTTTGACTCTAAGCCTGTCTCCACCTGTTACAGCGTAACCTTGGATAAGCTGCTGATGCCCTCTGACTTTAGTGTCCTCATTTGTAAATGGGAATAGTAACAACTAGCTCCTTGGTTTGTCGTAGTGATTAAATCAAATGATTTAGGTGAAACAAAACAAAACAAACAGTTGTAGTGCTGTCTCAAGTGCTGTGTTGAGAAGCCTTCAGAAATGAGTCTTGGGCTCAGCATAGGGGAGGCTCCTGGTAGACTGGCGATGCTTCTGTGGGCACAGGAGGGACGGCAGAGCAATTTGCAGTCTCGTATTCCTCACCTTCAAATCTTGCTCCGTCATTGTCACTGGTTTCTCCAGCCCCAGGTTGGAGAAGAGCACTTTAAATAGAATAATACAGTTCTACCCACACAGGATGAGTCTTTCCACAGAGGCTGGATTTTTAAAAAATTGTAATTTATGAGAAAAGAAATGTAAATTTATGTAAGCAAGAGATTTCTGTTAATTGAATGTATATGCTCATGGGAATAAGATCCCAGGAGAGGTCTGGAATTATTTAGGAATTTTAAGATAATCTAATAAATGCTGATCCACACCTCGAGAGTCAAAGAGAATTTAGGGCAAAAAAGAAATAGAGCATTGAGTCTAAATTAAAATGTAGGGTTGGGCGGGGCATGTTAAGTTTTTTTTATTTCAAAGTAGCATACTTAAATAGTTTTTTTTTTTATCATTGCTGCAGTTACCATTTGTTATTTCAGGCAGTTAGCAAGTCAGAAATGAAGTGTCTTGGGCACTGAGAATAAGCAAAGGGAAAGAGAGGGGTTAAGCGAAAGATTGGGAGAAAGCTTGAGAGAGAGAGAGATTGAGAGAGAAAGAACGTGTAGTAGGGAGGGGGAGAGAGGAAAGAAAGGGAAACAGAGTTCATGTCTTCAAGGAACTCATACCCTTGAGAGCCTGCTTTCAGATGTTTTATTTAGGGAATGATATAAAAATCATTGCAAGTAGAAGAGTCATTTTAGATTAGGAAGGCAGCTGCCAGTGTACATTATTTGTTTCTTAAAATTTAATCTGCATACTGCACATCATCTAGATTTGGTATTAAAATGTGGATTTTGACTCCGTGGGTCTGGTCGGAGCCCAGGTTCTGTATTTCTAACAAGTTTCAAGGTGATGTTGATGCTCTTGGACGCACACTTGGAGAAGCATGATTTCACATGAGCCCGCCTTCCCACCAGTGAGGAGTCCATTCTGAAGCAGTTCAGGACCCCGTGGAGACCAGTGAGTATACTTGCAGCAGCAGTTCTGAAACATGGCTCCACACTGCAGTCTAAGGAGCTTAAAAATACTACTGATGCCTGGACTGCATCCTCCCCTCACCCACATCCCCTGAGATTTGAATGTAATTGATGTTGGGTGTGATCTGGGCATCAGCATTTTTAAAAGGTCCACAGATTTATCAAGTTTCTATTGCTGCTGTGACAAATTTCCACAAGTTTAGTGGCTTAAGAAGCCCAAATTTACAAATGTATTATCTTACTGTTCTGTAGATCATAAATCTGACAGGGATCTCACACAGCTAAGATTAAGGTGTCAGAAGGATGCCTTCCTCTCTGGAGTCTCTAGGGGAAATCTGATTTCTTGCCATTTCCAGTATTTAGAGGCTGCGTGCCCTCCGTGGCTGATGGCCCACTTTAAAGCTAGTACATTGGGCCAAGTCTTCCTTATGCTGCCTCTCTCTAGCTTCCTCTTTAGAATCTCTCTTGGAATTTACTTCTGCAGAATCTTGTGATGACCTTGGGTCCATCCAGATATTCCAGGATAATCTCCTTATTTTAAGATTAGCTAATTAGCAAGCTTAATTCCATCTTCAACCTTAAGTTCCCTTTATCATGTAAATGATCATATTTACAGGTTCCTGGGATTAGTATGTAGACATCTTTGGGGGCCACGTGGTTCTAGTGTGCAGCCAGGGATAGACACCAAAATAGACCATAGTTGCTTAAGTCAGACCAGAGAGAAATAAAAATGATCTAGAAGCATTAGGCAGGAGATAGACTTAACCTTTTTATACTTGTCGTTTATCCCTTGCTGAGTAATATATGTGTATTTCTTCTTGCCTGAGGAAATAAAATTTCCTCTTTAATATTTCTCACTTGGTTCCTGTTAGATATACCAGATAGAGAAAAAGATCCTGAGTAAGGAAACTAGGTGGTGACGGAAGAACCTTCAAGTACCAGTTTGGTATTTGTGAATTATTCACACACTGCGAATTGAACCTTTCCATTTTATTCTTTGCACTTAAAATCTTCACCTTTTTCTGTTCCTCTGGCTGCTGCCTGGTTTCAGATGTCTGGTAAAGCTCTTAAATGCCAATACTCTGGGCACAGGAGACCACACTATGATATCTAAGTGGTAAAGTGATAATTCAAAGGTAAAGGTGATACTAAAACAGTAATGAGTCACCTTATTATTAATGTGGACCCTGTTATAATGCAAATTTGGTTGTTCTCAGTAGTTATTGTCCTTCAAAATTCAAAATAGCATGGTTTGACAGCTACACATGATAGGAGAAATAACTACATTATAATGAAAGTAATCAACTTCTCAAATCTGCATATTTGCATGCAAAATGAGTGAATAAGAATCTAGGATGGGGAAAAGGGAAGGATATTTGAAAATTCCAAATACAGGGCTGAATATGATTTCTATAAAAAGGGTTAAATATCTGATATTACATAACTAGCTTATGAATCCCTTCTTTCTGATTCTCATTTTACATTACCTACAACTTCCTGGAAGCCCAAACAGTGAACCCATAGATAATTGGGATGCTTGATATGAACATATAAAGATAATACATAAAACGCCCAAGGAAAGCAGATTATCAGAATAATCCCTAGTTTAGAAAATTACTTTTTTCAGGAATCCTTTCTTACCCCAAGCCTAGGTTAATTGGTCCTTATAAATAATTCTGTCAAAGCCTTTGTCGTACAACTTGGTAATTGTCTTTTTATTAGTCTACATCCCACCAAATGTTGAGACATAGGAGCACAGAAATCTCATGGGCTTCTTCACCATTATATCTGTTGTATTTAGCACTTAGAGATCAGTCAATTAAAATTTGAATGAACACAAAATTTATATTCCAAAGTTACTTAACTGAAGTCACAAATACAATAAAACAAAATGTCCAGATATAGCTTGAAAATAATGAAATCTTTCAAATTCAAAAATATTGTCAGGGGCACATTCTAGTAGCTGGAAATGTAAACACTAGTAAGATCAGATCTTTGCTCTTCAGAAGTTCATTGTCTCAGGCAAGAGACAGAAAGTTATAATATGCTCTGGTAAATGCTGTGGCAGAGATGGACATAGCATGCTCTGAGTGGAGAAAGGAAGGCACCCAGCATGTTTTACAGGGGTAGAGAAATACTCCACGACAGACCTCCTGGAAAAGGTGACTTTAAAGATGAATGCACAGCAAAGGAAACCATAAGTAAAACAACAACAGCCTATGGAGTGGGAGAAAATTTTTGCAAATGAAACCGACAAAGGCTTGAGCTCCAGAATATATAAGCCACTCATATGACTTAATAAGAAAAAAACCAAACAGCCCAATCCAAAAATGGGCAGAAGACCTAAACAAGCAATTCTCCAAGGAAGAAATACAAATGATCAATAGGCACATGAAAAAATGCTCAATATCACTAATTATCAGAGAAATGCAAATCAAAACTACGATGAGGTATCACCTCACACCAGTCAGAATGGCCATCATTCAAAAGTCCACAAATGACAAACGCTGGAGAGGCTGTGGAGAAAAGGGAATCCTCCTTCACTGCTGGTGGGAATGCAGTTTGGTGCAGCCACTATGGAAAACAGTATGGAGATTCCTCAAAAGACTAGGAACAGACTTACCATATGACCCTGGAATCCCACTCCTGGACCTACATCCAGAAGGAACCCTACTTCAAAATGACACCTGCACCCCAATGTTCATAGCAGCACTATTTACAATAGCCAAGACATGAAAACAGCCTAAATGTCCATCGACAGATGACTAGATAAAGATATGGTATATGTATACAATGGAATACTATTCAGCCATAAAAACTGACAACATAATAACACCATTTGCAGCAACATGGATGTTCCTGGAGAATGTCATTCTAAGTGAAGTTAGCCAGAAAGAGAAAGAAAAATACCAAATGAGATCGCTCGTATGTGGAATCTAAACAAACAAACAAACAAAACATAAATACAAAACAGAAACAGACTCATAGACATAGAATACAAACTTGTGGTTGCCAGGGGGATGGGGGTTGGGAAGGGGCCAACTGGGATTTCAAAATGTAGAATAAACAAGATTGTACTGTGTGGCACAGGGAAATATGTACAGGATCTTGTGGTGGCTCACAGCGAAAGAGAATGTGACAATGAATGTATATATGTTCATGTATAACTGAAAAATTGCTCTACACTGAAATTTGATACAACATTGTAAAATGACTATAACGCAATAAAAATGTTAAAAAAAATAAAGCAGTCTGTTACAGTAAAAAAAATAAAAAATAAAGATGAATGCTAAATTCCTGTTGTACTCATGATTACAACAGGAGTTAATCATGTGAGTTGAAGAAGTGTATTTCAGACCAAGGAAGAAGCCTTTAAATTATCTGGAAGAGGGGGAAGAATAGATACAGTGAGGAGTACAAGTAGGAGACTGGAAGCTTGAAGTCCCTTAGTTTAATTCACTGAATTGGCCCAGCAGGATGCCAAGGCAAGCATCATTTCTACCATCAGGGATATGTCATTGTACCCATGTCTACTGTAATTAGGGAGCATCCATTAAAATGTGGTTTAGTCCTGTCTCATATCACATTTAACTGCCACACAATCCTATTATGAAGTTTGAAACATAAGACTACTTAGAACAACTGTATTTGCATTATAATAGGGTCTGCATTAAATTTCACTGATTGACATTATATTGAACTATTTTAGATGGCTCTTTCAAAGTGTGTGTTCCCAGATCAGGCACAACCGCATCATCTGGGAGCTTAGAAATGAAATTTCTTGTGACCTATCCCACATACCTACAGATTCAAAAAGTCTAGGGGTGGGGCTGAGAAATTTGTATTACAGTGCCCTCTAGGTGATTTTGGTATGTGTTCAACTTTGACAACCACTGTAGTAAAGGAACACAAGAGCAACTTCGTAGAAAATTTTGCTAACTTCTTGTTATTAATGTTGTTTTTGGTGGTGGTCGTGGTAACGGAGGTGGTAGGTACAGTGTTACGAAAAGGCTCTGTCCTGGTAAATCTGTTTGGATTTAGACATTGCTCTATTTATGAGAAGAATTTTTGATTTTGTTTTTCCTGCATGACTTAGAGGATCCATGACTTTCTCCCAATATCCCTTTAATCACTTAGAATCATGGAAGGTGAAAGTCTCATAATGTTCTGGGGATAGAAAGAATGGCTCCATTCCAATGTCCAAGGGATTGTTCAAATTAAGATATTAGTGTAATATTTAGAATTTGTGACATTTTCTCCATTGTGACAAAGGAGATAAGAAAGGAGAAAAAATATTTGGAACTAGCCTAAGTTTATTGGAGATTTATTTTGGTTGCTGATAGAAGCTACTTGAATTTTGCATTTAAATTATTAATTTAGTTGATAAGTATTTTAATTACCGAGCTGTTAGAACCACCGTTGGCTTCTTACATTACTGATTAAAGATAGGCTTTGAAACACCTGTCATTGTCTTCAAACGTCTGTAGCATAAAGTAGAATATTTTTTTCTTCCACTTATTCTGCTTAGAAGAATTTAATCAGAGGCAACTTTCCTTTTTGTAAAGTTTCCTATAAACTGTGTTGACAGTGTTGCCTCTGGTGTAGATGGTGACTTTGAAGACTTGTGGTAGGTGAAGCTCTAAGTCTAGAACTATGTAATCAGGAGCTCAGCTCGCACAAGTGTACGCACTGAAACAGTTTCAGAGACATTTCTGTTTACCCTGGCAGAGTCACTATGCCATGGGAAGGTGTCACTGAATAAACAAGTTAACGAGAAGGTTCTATTGAACATACACTGTTGTGGCTAAATGAAATTCTGTAGTGCTTCCTTTTTCAAACAAAATAGGAAAGAATTTCCAGTTTAACTATTCCAATCATCTAATTCTTATTAAGATTAGATTGGTACCACCCCATTAGAATATTGTCCAAGATTCATTACAATAATATATATTTTGCAATAATATATTCGAAGTCATTCCTTTTCAAAGTACATTACTCAGAAAAGTAATGCTCTGTGTGTGTGTGTGTCTGTGTGTGTGTGTGTCTGTGTGTGTGTTTGTGTAGGCTGGGGATTAGAGGGATGGAGAGAGTTCAGAGATCAAATGTATTTGGTTAATGCTTCACGTGACAGATGCCTGTTAGAGTCTCTAAAATGTTAATATTTCTTATGTATCTCTAATACATTTTGGAATTTGTTTAATAGAAGCATCCAACGCTTTTTAAAATATAGCTTCTCTAATTTTCAAAGTAACTGTTATAAGCACATCTTTGAAAATGTTCCTCTAAAAAGTTTTCCATTGGAGTTGACAGTTTTTTGTCATTATTAATGGAAATGTCATCTTCAAATTCAGGCCTGAAGACTAATTAGATAAGGTTATCAAGCAGAATAAATGTTTTACTTTTCTTGTCCATAAAATTCTTCTAAAATATTTTGGTATAAAATACCCTGCCCACACCAACGAACAGCCATCCCCACTCCTATGTAGAGCTCTCCTTCCCACATACAGCACACCACGTCAGTGTGCTGTCAGTATAAGAGACGGAGTGATGCCTTGTTCTATGTAGTAAAAGCGTATATGAAAGATTCTATCGTTGTGAGACCATACTATATTTCAATCATTTTTGAGCCATTATATTTATAATGTAAGATTTGTAAACTGGGAAGTCTGGCAAAGTCATGGCAAAGAAGGCTGATAATTTAGCAAACCTTTATTAATTATTTACTGTGTTCAAGGAACTGTACTGCCCCTTAAGAGACAGTGATTCTTGCTGTCATGGGGCCAATGGTAGAGCTCTCACTTAATTAAGCTATCTTTCTTAGAGTTGACTAGCTCAGAATCTCCCTTATTTAATCTAGTTTTAACAGCATAAAGAATGATAACTATGTTTATTGATCACATGCTTGTCTGTCATAACTTGTTTGGTAATTCCCCTAACAATCTTGGAGATAGATATTCCTGTTCTGCTTATAGCTGTGGAAACAAAAGCCGTGAGGATTTGAGACATAAATAATAAGAGCAGAAACAGATTTTGAATCCAGGTTATTCCAGTTTGGAAGACTTTTTCTTCGCTATACCTTATGGCTCATATTGACAAAGACTATTTAAGTCTTTATTAAAAAATAAATAGTTATTTCTGAAGAAAAATAGAAATTCTGTATTATCTTTTCAGGCATCTAAAAATAGAGATCTCGGATCCAGAAAGTCAGAATATGGTTGTGTTTTGATTCTGCTCCTAACATGCTCTGCAACCCAAAGTAGGTTTCTTCCATTTAAATTTTTGTCCCACTTTTTCAAAAATGTATTATTGAAATTAAACATGGAAAAAAGGCACAGATCATATATATTATAGCTTGATGTACTTTCAGTACATGAACACATCTGTTAAAAAAAACACCCAGATTATAAACCCGTTAGAAGCTCTCCTCACGCTATCTTGTACTCCCTTCTGATATGTATCCATCCCAAGGGTGATTACTCTCCTGATTTCTAACAGCAAAAGTGAGGCTTCTGGAATCCCACAATTTGCATTCTATAGCATTTGGCATATTTCACTCAACTGTATGCTGATGAGAGGCATCCATAATTTTGCATGTAATGAGATTCATTTTCGCTGTTGTAAAGAAGCTACAATTTGTTTATCTGTTCTAATATTAATGGGTTTTGGGGTAGTTTCTAGTTTGGGAAAATAATGAACAGAGCTCTTTGAGCCAGCTCGTGTATATCTTTTGGCAAATATTTCTGCTGTCATATAGCAAAGGAGTGAAACTGTTGGGTCATAGCATTCCATTAGTAGATGTTGCTAAGCTGTTTTCAAAGTAGTTTTTACCAATGTGCACTCCCACCAAAAGGGTATAAGAGCTGTGATTGTTCCACATCTTCCCTGATACTTGGCATTTTCCTTAAAAATTGTCTTTCTGTGTAGTTATTTTAGTGTGCGCAGTGTCATCTCCTGATTTTCTTGTTTAATTTTACTTAATTGGCATTTTCCTGATAAATGATGAAGGTAAATCTCTCTCCATCTGTTTATTACCTCTTTGAATGTACTTTCTGTGGATTACCTATTTGACTTTCACTTATATATCCGTTGGGTTGTCTGTATGTTTCTTATTGATATTTGGGTAAAATAATATACATATTGAATACAGGTATAACTCTTTCCCACTCTGTACCCACACCTTTTAAATACGAAATAAAGCATCTGTCCTATTTATCTTCCAGACTAATTTTGAAGGAATACAAAGTACTTGAAATTGAGTCAAAAATCACTTGACAGGGTATTATGAAATAAGTATCAGAGGATTGATGTTACATAGAATTTCATGAGTACTTTATTCTATTGTTTAGAAGTCTAATATTTCATCTTGGCCCTCAATGGACATTTATCACTGAGCATCTCAGATGCCAAATGAAAATCATGCATCAGAAATTTACCCCAAGTTTGAGCTACCAATCATGACTAATCAGGACAGTTATTTAATTCCTCATAACCTCAAAACTCATCTTCAGGACTAAAGCAATTCATTTTTTGAGATGAAGTTGCTATGACTAGTACATTTTCACCCCTTATTATCTTTTTGATTTTCCATATTCTAATTTGGAAAGATTTGTCTAATGATGTTTTTCCCCCTGTGCTTTAGTTTTTATTTTAGGCATTTCATTTTCCTAATATCCACTGAATATGATGATCTATCTGTATGCCTTTGTAACCAGCTTAAAGGTTTCATTGGAAATCTTTTCTGAAGGAAATATCCTAAGCAAATATGTGAAAAGTAACTTACTGTATTTATTTTACAAGCAGAATCTCATATATAACATTGTATTCATTAAGATCAGTTATCTTAATGTATCAGTTACCTGTTCACACAAGATCAGTTACCTTTGTTTCATCTCATTATTAGCCTAACAGGAATGTTTCTTTTTAAAATGTAAGTGCCACCAAGCAGTTAATTTCTTTGAATCTGAATGCTGTGATGACAAGACATCAGGGCTGTGGTAGAGATCATTTTGGGAAACTGGGAGTCTTTGCCTAGAGCCTTCTTTCCGATTTCTTTTTGAGGGGAGAGGTAATTAGTTTTATTTGTTTTTCATTTATTTTTTTAATGGAAGTACTGGGGATTGAACCCAGGACCTTGTGCATGCTAGGCAGACACCCTACCACTGAGCTATATACCCTCCCCCCCTTAGAGCCTTCTGATTCTATGGCAGGAACAGTTTTATGTGGATCAAGTTATTCATTTGCAAATAGCTTTTCTGAAATTACCATACTCAAGCTCAGTAAGGTGTTGCTTTCACTCACATTAAAAACAAAACAAAACTAAATTAAAAAAAAAAAACTTCACATTTATCCTAAATCCAGTTAGACATTATAGAGTTACTATTTTATATGCCTTATATAATTTTATTGTTTTAAAAATGTATTAGTTTTAAATGGTTTGGGCAACATATTCAGTCTCATATATGTCATAATATATATGTCGTAAATAATTTTGTCATCTTTGAGGAATTTTTTGCAAAAATTTTTCTCAGATGAACATTTTCAACAGGGAAACACAAAACCTAGGAGATGAAAGATATTTCTCTTTTATTAAAGAAACACTTTTTCATAAATAATATATAATAATTGCAGAATATTTGAAATATAGAAGAAAAAACCTGAGGCAATATAAATCATTCATAATCTCACATTTAACAATAACTAATAATGACATTTTGATTTATATATTCCCTTCATTTTTCTGTTTCTCTACATTTATACATACACATATGTACACACACAAGTCTTTTAAAAAAAAAAAGTGTTCAGTGAGTTAAGAGAATGAGTTTATGCAGTTTTAACTTTTAAAAAAAAATTTAGAGAAATTTACCACTATGCGCAGTACATGCTGGAGCTGGCTTGTGGTGGTTCTTGATATCCTATTGTCTGCAGTTTTTCTCCAGCTCTGAGTTTAGTGATACCATGTTGCTAGATTGAAATTGTTCATGGCAGGAATGTTTATGCCGTGGAAATGCGCATGTGTTGTCAATAGTGACTTTTTTCAGAGAGCTGATTATTAAAAGTTTACCAGCACACCATATTTCTTCACGTAGTGAAGTTTTCTGTGATATTTATACTTTACTTTCTCTTCTTGTCCTAGAAATGGGAGGTAGTAATGACAGCAGGTGATGAAAGTAGTAGAGAACAAGAAGGGAAATTGGAAATTTTTATGGGAGGAAAAGAAGCTGAGTGGAAGTCATGAAATACTGCAGTGAAGGAAGTCTTTTGAGCCAGTTAGTCCTAAGATTTTCAGTGTTCTCTGAGTCTGGTCAGTAAGAGAGTCGTAGTTTAGTGCTTGTTGATCTTTGCCTTCTGCAGGTCTCTCAAAGCTTCTCAGCAGGATGGTAAACTCTTGGTTCTAATTACTTTGTATTTTCTTCCTAGCCTAATGCCCAATGTGTAGTTGTTGCTCTATGTCTATATGCAAATAAATAGCTTCATTTAATACAAATCATATTTTATCAAGTGAAAGGTAAGACAACATCATGAAATGAAAAAAAAATAGTGCTCTGGAGTTTGAAACTTGGTTCAGCTAGCTAGGATGAGATAAATTTTAGGATGCATATGACTGAAAGTAAGGGTAAGCCAATGTTGTGCTTTAAAAGAGTTGCAAAGGAGACTTACTCTTTGAAATAAGACTATAGGAATATATTTATATTTATGTATAGTTTCAGACCCCAAATACATAAAGGTTCATTTGATGTCACAAGTTCCATTTCTATCTCTCATTCTGCCTCTTCTCATATATATAGATGTGCTCTCCCTATGTGTTTGAAAGGTAGTTTTCAGCAGGTCCAGTTAAGATTAAGAATAAAGTGTGACTTGTCCCAATCTCAACAAAAATTTCTAAAATTAAAAATTAATTATGATCATTCTGGCTTACATCCTGATGGTATCCTTGAGTCAGCCCTAAAAGCCATGGGAGTGAATCTAGGTCTAGATGTAAAATCCTGTTCAGACAGCTGGACTCAGAGTGGGAGATGGACATACCAGTAAAGGAATACTTAGTCTAAGGTTTTAAGAAGGGAGATTGGGTATAAAATAGATTTATCCAGTCAAATAATAAGTGATACAGCTTCCCTGTACTTCAGGTTTCTCATCTTTAACATTGGAATCAGGAAACTCAAAAGGATTTTTGAAGTGTCTAGCACTGTGGCTGGACCAGTGTGCTCATTTAAAACTATTTTCATCTCGTCAAGTGCTGTGTGAAACAGCTGTCAAAATCTTACTAATCAATTTAACAAATGGAATATTAAGAAATCAAATCCAGTGGGATAATAATGGAATAATGTACCATGACTATGTATTTGTTTTACATAATGAAAGTTTACAAGTTAGCTAGGCCAAGCCATGCTGCAGTAACAGACTGCAAAAACCTTAGGGGCACAATACAGCAAAAAATGTTTTTATTGCTAAGATCGGTCTGGTATAGATTGAGTGTTTCTCCCCCAAATAGTAATTCAGAAACCGAAGCTATTTGCATCCTGTGGCTCTCGGTTCACTCTGGCTTTATCCAGCTAGGAGTAATAGACATGAAAGGGAAGGGTGGCACAGAAATGACACTGAGGATCAATCAGAATGTGTTATGACCATATCTGGAATGTTATGAATCATTTATATGCACGTTCCGTTTACCAGAAATCAGTTATATGGTCTCAACTTAACTGCAAGGACGGCTGGGAAATGGTCTTCCTTGTGTCCAGGAGGAAGAAATGATATGGTGAGTTTCTAGGCAGTCTTCTCCATAGTCCCCTATACATCCTTCCAAACCCTATCCAAAACAAGCGTCTCTGCCTTCTCTGAGTGTAAATAATCACCACTTCCTAAGCATGTCAGCCCGCAACCCTATCCAGGCCCTGAGCAGTGCTTAGTCCTCTTCATAAGACCTGGATGTAGTGGCCTTGGGGCTGGTAACCTATGAAATAAAAATAAAACTTACCTTCCCTCCACTGTCACTTGCTTCAGTATGAAATAGTGAATGTGGGTCAGGATGAGACAATAAGTGTTTCATTCAAAAAATAGGAAGAATGAGAAGACTAAAGCAGTCATTGGTCTGTGGGAATTTTGGTTCCTGACTCCTGCTCTAGAAAAATAGATACTGAAGGACAGATACCAAAGGCTGCTGATGTCTCAGATAGTCAGCGTTCCTTTAAGCTTCAGGTGTGTAGTTTATCTGACAACACAGTTCCCTCAGGTAGACTGTAGGCTTCTGATACATTTAAGTCTACTCAGCTTTACATTATGAAATTATACCCAGAAATCTCTCCTAGACCCAATTCTCTCATGGAGTTTATCTCTGTGTTCTCTCACTCTTATGCCTCTCTTCGTTCTCAACTTTAACGGGAAGACAAAATCCTTAATTTGATGTGTTATCTGAACCACTGAGAAGTTTTTCTGGGTCTCCATCCTCAGTCTTTTCAAATCCCATTCCTTACATTTGTAATCCAGAAGCAGTCTGAGAAACTCTCAATTCCTGCACTCCTCATTCACTTTCAGCCAAGTTTGTGGACTGATCCATCCTTTCCTGAGAGTTTTCATTCCGGCAATACCTTCCCCAAAGGGCAGAACAAAAACCAAGACCAAATATTTGCATTCTAGTCTCAATCCTCTTTATGTAGAGGTGCCAAGGACATGGAAGTGCTGGCCTGGGGCAACACTTTTACCGAAGCTTTGACTGCAAATACCATTGATTGATGTATTTGCAACTTTTGATACTGATTTTTTTTAATGACTGCTGACCAACTGATAAGCAAATGCTATTTAATTCAGGCTTTCCTGAAAGCAACACCACATCTTGTGCTAGGTTTTCTGTTAGAGTAGGCAATCGATGGTGGAGTCGTAAATTCTGAAGGCTCAGGGGCTTATCAGGCAGGTTTATTTCTCACACACACTGAAGTCTGAGACAAATCAGGTGGCCGTCTTCCAAGCAGAAATGCTAGGACCCGAGATGATTACAGTTGTGTCTCCATCATGTTGAGGCTCAGGGTCAGCCTGGTGTCATCTGTCAGGCAGACTGGGCAGGGAGGCTTGAGGGCGTGGAGCTGGAAGAGGCATTGGACAAGACATTCTCCTCCTAGACGTTGAAGCAGCAAATAGCCCTCCTGTCCACGTTCTTTTGGCCTGAACCCAACCATATAATCTAACAACACAAAAGGCTGGAAACTGTGGTCTCTCTCTCTTCCTGTGAAGACAAAATGGGACGAGTGAGCATCTAGCCAGTCTTTTTAATAACAAGGAAGAAAGACCATTCTCAAAAAATCAGTTCAGCTAATCCCATTCAATGATAGTATACCAAATAGGAATTCCAGAACAAGCAAAATGTGTGTGCGTGCATGTGTATGAGTGTATGCACGTGCACATAGGCGTTGATGTGTTTGAGTAGGTGTCGTGGACGTTTAAGTCCTTCACAGTTGCTGATCTTGCTGCTGGCTACCTCTGCAACGTTGTTATTTCCAAACGAGGATGCTCAGTTCCGAAACAGAGAAACAGATATGCCTTTCAAAGTTGCTCAACTTTGCCACAAACTAAAGCCTTTAGATCCAACATTTCACAGTCATCAATAATCTTCTTTAAGCTTGGCATGCCTGTGATCGTCCAGCAGAACTTCTGAGGGTGAGATAACACTCTTTATCCACGGAAGCAGAAGGAGATGCAAAGAAAGAAGGGAATCTCCATTGATGTCTTCAGTGCTCCTGGACTGCCTACTGCTCTTTTTCTGTCTGCTCAGTAAGAACACCCTGGTCTAGGCTGTGGGATTTCTTCATTGTCTTTTTTGACAGGAATCTGCCTTTTATTTTTAAATATATGTTTCTTTTTAAAAATAAAGAGAAAAGATGCATCTGGGCCTTAAAAAGCGATCAGTTAATAAGTGATGATTAATCTCCTTTGTCACTCAGCTATTAGTCACCTATTTTCCCATGTTTAACAAAAATGGAATTTTCCCCATTAGTTATTAGTGACATTTAACAAAAACAATTATCTCCCTTATATGGTTGTGTTAGCAGTCGAAAGTTCTATTTTAGCTCTTTTCTATGAAACTAGCAGAACAGCATCTTAATTTCTACAAACCAGGTTGTCTTAACCTTGCCAAATAGAGCAAACTCATTTGCAGTTTTGTGAACAAAATAAGCACGTATGTTGATAAGAGCAGCAGTGTGGGTGGTTCTGTCCGCTTTTATTTTCTTCTCCGTAACAGGAAGCTTCCATGGCTCTGAATCGCCACCTTGGTGCCCTTTCCTAAGCAGAATGACAGTTGGGTAGATGACTCTAAATCAGTTATCACTTGACCTGATGGTTCAGAGCTGACAGACCAACGATTGAATCCCAGCTCTGTCCCATACGGGGAGCCAGAATAACCTTGGGACACCTCTCTAAGCTCAGGATTTTTCATTTATGAAATGAGGTTAATAACAGTATCACACCTGTCGTATAATAAATACTCAGTAATGTTAGCTGACGCCGTTCAACACACACGTTTTCCTTCTAACCTCATGGAATTCTGTGACAGACTTAAGACTAAGGTTATTTGAAAGAATCAATTACAGATTTATGTGCAAAGTGCTTACTACTTGCCAGCCCTGGGAGCATGAAGAGAGAAAAAAATAGCTTCTGTCTTTGAAACTTGCAATCCAGCGGAGGAGACAGATGGGTAAGCAGATCACTGCAATAAAGTGGTTCATGACCTGGAAGCAGAACAAAGGAATGATGATTCATCTTAGTAGGCGGCTCTGAGAAAACTTCAAAGAGGAAGAAGAATTTACTTGAGAGGCTGAAGGATGGGGAGGGGCTCACTAGGTGACTGAAACAAGGACGCCTGAGGCAGAAGGACCAGCTCGTGCACGGGGCTGGTAGCAGAACAGAGTGGGATACAAGGGGACCGTAAGTCACGCAGTGTAACACGGTCCGTAGACGGCATTGCGTATCGGGGAGGAACAGGAGAAGCCCCGTGTGCCACGTGAAATACCAAGGGGGTGACATTGAAGGATTTTAAGCCTGAGTGATATCCAATTTGCTGACGTTTATTGACAGGTTTTTTTGTTTTAGGGAAGTCTCCCATATCTTTATTCCAGGTAAGCAGAGAAAACAAGAGGATAACAAAGGCAGAAAGCTAAACTGAAGTCTTCAGAATCCTGCTTTTAGCATGAAACATGCTTTGATAGATATATTTACATAATAAGTATATTTAAAAACACACTGTAGGTGAAAGAATTCACTTGGTACAGTGAAAAACAGGCATTGTTCCTGTATTTGAATGCTTTTTATCATCAGGGTTTCAATTTTACTACATACTGTCTTGTAACACGTTATTGCTTAATTTTTAAACTAATATGTGGTGTGTATACAAACATAAATATAAATTAAACATACGTACATAATATATAATGTGTGTATTCAGATATGTGTATATATACACATATAAATATAAATTTACATCCATCATCTGTTTTGTATCCAGTAAGCTCCCTAACAGCAAAAGTTGTATATAATATTTTTTTGCATACCCAACAGTAAATACTCCACAAAAATTGTGAAATATATAAATGTATGGATTGCAAATAATCACATAGTTAGCAGAGAATGTTCCTCTCTCTCAACCCTGCCATGTTTTCCCCTTGGTTTCTGCCGAGGGTTTCTTGTACTCTATATTTTCCATTATGACTACCTCCTTGCTGTCTAGGATTCTCATTACTGTGGGCTTGGAGAAGTGCAACCAGTTAGTAAACATAATAATGAAAATGAGGCTGACTTTCACGGAGTGCCGACTATATTGTTACAGTTAGTTGTTTATTACTTTATGAGTTGTTAAGAATGTTTATTCATACAACATTCTTACAAGGAATTATTGTTATATTTTTATAGTTTACATATCTCAACCCAGAGAGGTATGTAATTTATCCAAGATCACACAACTGATATGCTGTAGGAACCAAGTTACGAATCTCTGGTTCTCTGTCTCAGAAATTTCCTTAGTATACTACTTCAGAGTTTACAGAACACTTGTATGCATTATTGCATCTAAACCTCACAACTTCTTGGTGTGGTATGTAGTTGCCAGGCTTCACAGATGAAAGAACTGAGACTCAGAGAGAGGTACAGAGACTTCCTTATGACATAGAGTGGAAGGGTAGTAGAATTTGCATTCCATTGCAGGTTCCTTTTTAAAATTCATTTATTCATTCATTCATTCAGGTTCCTTTTAGCTACAGTACGGTTACTCCACAAAGCTCTGTTGGATAGGCTCCTTTACTACTGGGATGTTGTAGTCAACTTTCAGTATTTCTTTGAGTAAATCTTACTGGGAATAAGGTTTAAGGGGAAAAAATATGTTTGTTTTGTCAAAGCAAGAAGTTTTTATTAAGGTTAAATATTTTTAATAAAGACCTTTTTTACTTTAATAAACTCTTACTTCCCATTTAAACACCAATTCATTATAACCATCCACACAGCCCCTTAATGAGAAGCAAATTAAGTTGTTTGAAAACAAATTCAGTAAGCTGTGTTCTTCCGTGGACCAGTGGCAGAGGGAAGAGAAAGTGATTGTGCCAGGCTGTTGGCTGACTCGAGCTAATGGCATTCAGTCTTGTGAAATGGATATTAATGATTCTGCAGTGTTTAGCTTGGTTTGCTCTTGATGGATTTTCCCCTTCTGAATTAATGTCTGTCTACTCTTGATTAATTTAGGGTGATAGTACTTCATGTCAGTTAATTACATTTTCTTTCTAAAGTTAAATGTCATTCATTGTGATGAAGGCAGTCATTTTGATTTCTCAGAAAAATATTCCCTAAGTGCCTCAAGTATAGATCCCACAAAGCTAGTAGGAAAAGTTCCTCATTCAGGAAGTTTCCACCAAAGCCAGAGAAGCCTTGTCATAAATCTAATTTAGAATCTTACCATATACCTCCCAAGGCAGAGCTATTTTAGATATATGTGGTGGTGTCTCAAACCAGAAACTTTCCCTTGCTAATGTATAAAATATTTTTTAAATGCCCTGTAAATTTTTTGCTCCAGGACATGACAATGTAGGTGAAAGTGTTTTAAAATAATTTGAGGTTGTTCCTAGAGGAGAGAAAATAGGGTATTATAAGGAGAACACTGGATTTAAAGTAAGTAAAGTCTAGATCTTTCTTCTAATACTAATTGAATCTGTGATCTAACCTCTTCTGTAAGTAAAACAGGCATTATTGTGTCTGCCCTCCTGATTTAAAAACTGTTGCAAGAACCATGGGACCTTTGAAAGAGTGTATCATTCAATTTAAGTGTGCAATATAGTTATCACTGTTTTCCTGGACAGGAAATTAAGTGATGAGTTGTGAATGTGCCCTTGTTCCTTCCCTAGATCAGTTTATTTGGAGCAGTTTAGTAATCCCCAGCTTGGTCGTTCCAAGGTTGGGCGTGTTGTCAGACAAGACTCAAGTGATCTTAAGTTCACTGTCTATAAAGTATACATATTTTGCCTTTAAAATTGTAACTGTTCTCTTGGAAGCACATTTTTATAGGATTAAAAAAAATAAATAAAACACTGATGTTCCAATGCCTGGCAAAACAGTACTGACCAATGATTTAGGACTTCGTATTTGGAGTCCTCTGACCTAGAATCATATCAGAGGTTCTCTATTTTCATCTGGAAATCCTTGGGGAAGTTACCTAAACTGCCTTAACTTGCTAGATCTGGTTCCTGATCTATAAAACGTGGCTAGTAATGGCAACTCTCTTGTAGCACTGTTGAGAGGATTCAATAAAATCATGAATATAAAGGACCCAGCATAATTCCTCGCCTCACATTTTGCTCAATGAACGATCATTCTGTCTTCACATACTGCGGTTTATTTTTGTAGGGAGTTACTTTTCAGATAATATCAGTTTTTAAATGTATAAATTTACTCAGAGTTGTCTAAAAGCTGGTTCAGCCTCAGCACCCATCAGCGCTGCTCACAAAGTAGCCAGAGGCATTGCCTTGCAGTCCTCACTCACTCTGAGGTGTCTGTGGACTACACATCCCACTTTTCCTGTTTGTTGTGTGCTTCAAACCTTGTGTCAGATCATTACCATCTACCTTCCATTGGAAAAAATAAATTTTTCCCCTTAGATGCCTGAGTATGTATAGCGCTGTGCTTGGTACTTTGCCTAACGTATCTCATTTTATCTTTATAACCACCCTGAAATGCAAATACTAGTACAGGTTTGCATTTGGAGATAGTGAAAGTTAAGTCGTTACCCAGGGTCACACGGGCGGAGTTTGTATCCCAACCCAAGGGCTCTTTACTCCAACCCTGCACAATTGAACTTGGTTCTGCATCTGAAAACAGTCATTTTCTTAAAGATACAGGTTATTGAGACATAGCTGTCTGGAAGGACGTCTACCCAAATATTAATTGGGATTTTGATATTTGGGAGGTAGGATTTCAAATAAAGTTTAGTTTCGTCCTTGTACTTTTAAAACATTTTAAATGCTTTTTCCAATGAGTGCACGTCTCTTCTTAGAAAATAGTATTTTTTAACTGACTAGTTGACCACGAGATTTCATCTCATTTCAGGTGATCCACAGGAACGGAAAAAGCTGTTCACTCAATTGAGACTGGTTTTCAGGCTTACTGACTATCAAGCTGGACCAATAACTATTGTTCATGCAAATAGAATTCTGTTTTTAGAAGAGGTGACTCATTATAAAGCAACGTGATTTGTCTGTCCCCACAGTCTGAAAATAAATGTGGAGGGACAATAGAAAGAAGCCACAAGGCAAACACTTGTTTTGTCTTCAAACTTTGAAAGCTCTCTTGGCTGACATTAACAGTGGTTTTTTTTGTTTGTTTGTTTTGTTTTGTTTTAATTGACAGAGGTTGCTTTGTAATTAACTTATACACCCAAAGATCTCTAGGGCCCCCAAACTGTGGGCTCTGTGAAAGCAGATGATGAAAATATGTGTCTTTTTTTTTTCTTTCTGACAGTAAAGGCTCTCTGTGAGATGTCTCCAGTGCTCTCCTTCCAAGAAACTGCCCATTTCCAAATTTAGCCTACCGGGGAGCCGTGAAAAGAGAGTGGAATTCAGAGTCAGAAGACCCAGGTATGAGTCTTGGCTTTGTCACTAATTAGTTGTGCCTTTGATCATACTTTAATAATGTCTCTGCACGTCACATTCTTCATCATTTATTTATTCATTTAACAAATAGTTATTGAATTCATATTATGTGCCAATTATTTTTCTACTTGCTGGGGATATACTGCTGATAAAAAATCAATAGAGTTCATGATCTCTTACCATCTACATTCTAGTGGGTCTTGGTCAAGACTTGGTCAAATATTCACACTGAGGAGCATAAATCTGCAAAGTATATAATAAATTTTCTAAAGGGAACATTCCTGTAACGGTATTTGTGCGAGGGGAGTAATTTGAGGAAGCGTTTGCTGAGACAGTGATGCTTAGCTGAGATTGCAAGAAAGTGAAAACCACCTTGGGGGTGAGGGACAAGGAGTAAGACAGGAAAGACTGTTCCCCACAGAAAAAGGGGTGCAAATGCCCTGTGGGAGGAGGGAGTGTGGCTTATTGAAGAAACTGCATCACTGGGAGCTTGGTGCAGGTAGGAGAGCGGTGACAGGTAAAGCGGTGGCGAAGGGGCAGTGGGGCTCCTCAGACGTTCACTTACTCGTGTGGTACGTACCCCTCTTCCCTTTCAGTGGGGTGAGCTCTGTGGGTAATGCCACATCCGTGCTGAGGGATAAAGCCCCTGCGCAGTTACCTAGTTCCTCTTCCCCTCCTGTGAGGAATTAAACCTTGTGTTGAGATGGCAAAGCCTCCAAAGCTACGTGGCTTGGATGTGACTCACTGTCTGGAGGACAGCTGATCTGGAGGGATGAATGGTTCTGTGGCAAACTTTGAGTAAATAAAAAATAAAAATCTGCTACGTTAGGCCGCTGACATTTTGGGGTCGTTTATTACTGTAGCACAACAAAGCCTGGCCTGACTGTTACAGATGATGTCTGGCTACGTGGGGCCTTCCAGACCAAATTCATGATTCAGGTCATTTTTCTGAGACCAATGGGAAAGCACTGAATTATATTAAAAAGAGCAGAAATTATCAGGCATTTTTCTTTGAAAAAAAATCATTCTGTCATAAATACTTGAAGGAATGACGAGGAGAGTGAAGTTGAGACAGTTTTGGTAACTGTAAGGTCAGTGCTGCTGTTACCGTCCTCATGGGAATACTGAAGGGTCCCAGTAAGAAAAATTAGATCTGGAGATTAACACAACGCAAACCATCAAGCAAACATTCTGGATTTTTGACTTGAATCTATTGTCCCAGCTCCTGCTTTCTCTTAACCCCAGAAGCCAGCATCTTTGATCAAGCTGCTGTTCTGTGTGTGGTTGTGACCCACATACTGAGAAGTAGTTCTGTGACAGTGGTTGGGCTGCTCTGCCCTGCAGTCAATAGCAATTTGGTATATATGGATCTGAGAGTGGAATGTTGCTTAATGGGAAAGTCCTCCCATGTTTCAGAATCAAGTTTTCAATCTCTACCCTTGTTGAGATGCCGGTATGTGTTACTTTAACTGAATCAGAAATAAGATGTTCTCATTTCTTTGTTTTTTGCTAATCAGTGAAAGTTTTGATTGATAAACACATTTGGATCCTGGCTGAGTAACGTAGTAAACTTTAGAAAATGAGCTTTTTATGATATTTTGTTTTGACCGTGTTTCTATGGAGCAAATGATGGAGAATCTTGATTCTATGCTCTGTGAAGTTAATAAAAAAAAAAAAAGGAGGGACATTAACTCAACAGTGTACAAAAAATAGTATTATTATTTGGTAAATTTGTTTGACGTGCTCTGTAGGGGGAAGAGGCTGACCAGAAGCAGACACAGCCTCCATCCTCCCTGAGTTCACAGCCCCAGGTAGGGGATTGGACCACTGTAGCTGTCTTTGTTAGTCAAATTTGCTTTTACTAATGAAGGAAAAGTAACCTAACTTGTTACTGTTTATTAACCATCTAATAGATGGTAGAGCTTGTCGTAGGGCATTTTTAATCATTAAATAATTTAATTTTTAATACTTACCATTTAATTTTTATAATAACAACACAAATTGTCCCCTATGTGCCAGACAAAGTGCTAAGTAAGAGTTTTATATACATTATTTTCGTGACTCCGTACTACAGCCCTGGGAAAAAGAGGTTATTAACCACATTCCACAGAAGAGGGAGTTCAGGCTCAGAGACATGCCTCGATGTCTCTAAGATTATATGTGATACGTAGCCCATACCCTTGCCTTTTCTTCTTCTGCCATGTGTAGCAGCGTCCCTCCAGGGTTGTCTTCTCCAATAAGATGGCAAGATGACTTTTAGACTTATATCTAAAACTGTATTCAGCAGGATGCTGTATGGCAGGATGTTACTGGTGTTTTGGAAAGTAAGTTTCCGTAAGTGCATCCCCGCAAAAAGTTTGGGTACAAGATACAGTTACAAATATCCCTTTACCACTTCCCTTTATAGAAATTATGTTTATCAGTTTTGCATATTTCTAAGAAAAGACATGGTATGCAGCATCTTCTAAAGTTATTTGATTCGTGGGGCAGCTCAAGGATACTGCTTTCTTCAGAACACACTTTGGTTTATGCGCTGCCCAGCACACTCTTTGGTCTCCTAAACTTTCTTCTTACTGCCCCACGTCTCACCATGACAGGCTCCGAGGTCAGGATGGTACTGTCCATTGTAGCTGAGGAGAGGTCAGCAAATCCCTGAGGGGAGGGAAGAACTCTTTAGTTATATCCTCTTCAGCCTGGGATGGTAACTCTGTGGCACCTTCCATAGGTGCAAAGATATTTTAAAACCGTCTAAGACTTAACTACTCTCTTTATCAATCAAGGTTGCAGCAGCAGAAACCATCTATAGCTGATTAATACACCAAACAAATGCACTGAAAGGATATTGAAGAGTTGAGGGAATTACTGAGGAGGCTGTAGAATAGTGTTTGGGACTGTGTCCTGAGCCAATGCAGAACCGGTTGCGGTAGCACTGGGATCTCAAAGTCCTGGTCCCTGGAGCTTGTCCCATCGGTCCCAAGGCTCAGCTCACTGCGTCGCCAGCAGCTCTGCTGTCACTGGTTCCTCAGGGAGCTAGCCTCCTACCTCTACCACTAGGACAGCAGAATCCCTCCTGGTCCCTGTGGCTGTTGGGTTGGTTCACCCAGTTGATGGAGTTTAGCTCTTGTGCCTGATTCATGGCTGCAGAGGAGGCTTCAGAAAATAACTGTCTGCCATTTCCATCTTTCATAAGGCAGGAGGCAGATTTTGCCTTACAGTGAACATAGTTCAGAGAACAGACAGCTAAAATGAATGTGTTGACAAATTTATCATTCTGTATATACTTTTCCAATTTAAAACACATGCTTATGTTGTTTTGGTGAACTGTACTTGACCTTGTAATTTTTTAATGCCCATTTTTGAAAGTGATAACAGGTAAGGACAGTACTTAGGTCAAGATTTGGAACATGATAGGTACTTAATAAGCATTTGATGAATGAGTGTCCATAAAATTCAAATACAAACCCAGGGCTATATTGTAAAGTCAGAACTGGGATACAAATGCAAGTCTTACTTCTAGTCTTTGGGTTTTTGATCTCCTCATAGAAACACTATTATACTGACTATTAATTAGTAGTATTTTTTCTGCTACTTACAGAAGAATTAAAGATGCCAACATGTTCTAGACATGTGAAAACTGCTAGAGTTCTCAGTGGGGTATGAGCTTATTTGAGTAGCATGATTTCCTTACAGTTCTTCTTACTATCTTCAATTCAACAAGACTGAATCACTTATTTTATCACTTGGTTGACATAGTTAGTTTACTGGTTGTGGAGGGTAGGAAGCAAAGAAACCCCTTGGATTCCATTTAATTAGCACAGAATATCATTTATTGAACATTGACTTTGTGCATAGCATCTGGCTTTTAGATTTAAAGAGTGACCGCACTAGAGGACAGGTAAGCTTTTTTTTTAGAAGGCTAGGGTTGGCATTCTTATCTTAAGCTACCTGAAAAATAAATGTAAGTTGGTTACCCAGAAAGTTTTATACATTTTGGACTTTTAAAATTTCCTAGTTATTTCAACTGTCTTTGATGGAAGGTAATCTATATAAAGAAATTTAAATAAACAGAACTCTCACAAAACTATGGTATTCTGAATCATTCAACCATGAGGAAAGAATCAAGGCTCTACTTTTAAATGATGCAACAGAAAAAAAAAAAAAACACCATGGGGGAGATGCAGTGCAGGTGATAAGGAAGTGTACCCATGCTTTGATGAAAAACAGCCTGGGAAACCCAAACCCCTTCATCTCAGAAACAGCTGTCTCTGTTTCTGAGTGCAAAGCTCCCTGAAGCTCAGGAACACTCCCACTCAGGCTCTTGCTTACAACTCACCAGTATTCCTGTCCTGAAGCCCTCTTCCGAGGCCCAGTACATCTGTGAGTCACATCTGGGCACCCAATGACTTTTCTAGAGAGAAAGAAATAACCGTTAACAAATTTGACCTGGAGTGATGATGTGGATGAGTTAGTGTCACTTCATTTGCTCTCAGTTTTCTTTCTTTATTTTGTGTAATTCTAGATGTTGAGTTTTATTTTCCTTGACAGTTAAAATTTAAAAAATTATGTACCTTTTATGTAGTAACAGCTAGGTTTTATGTGCATCGGTTCATTTAACCCATATGACAGAGATGAGGGTCAGTGTTCTTACCTTCACTACACAGATAAGGAGACATGACTAGTGAGTTATGGTGGCATAATCCAGGTCGCACGGATAATAAACTCAGAAAGCACAATTTGAATCCAGCTCCACTTGTCACCAAAGGGTTTGAACCCAGATCTGGTTGAATTCAAATGTCAACTTAAAATGTCCCACTGTGATAATAATAACTATTTATTAAGTGAGCGTCTATCTATCTATTTTTATCGACCTATTTATATGTAACTACTGTAGTTTGAGAAATGAAGAATGGAAGGGAATAAGTAAGACTAATCACTAACATGTGTAATGCACTGTTTTCCTGCCTGGAGATCCTTCTCACATTCATGGCTGAGTAATTCCGATTTATCCTTAATGACTCAAAGCAGTTATCACTAGATCTGTTTTCAGTAGATGCCCCTCTTCTCTGTACTTCCATTTATTACAGCACTTATCATAATTAATTGCCATTTACTATATATTCACTTACATTACTATCCTTAAACTATCAGCTTCTGGAGAATTAGGACTGTATCTTATTCCCCTTTTCTCAGCAAATGACAAAATGCCCAGCCTCTTGAGTAAAGAACGATTGATAATTGGTCACAGATTTGCTTGTCATATAACACGTGGATTCCAGTATTTGGGTCCCTCATTTTGGGGTTGCATTCACATACACTGGTCATTTTGCCAGATTAGAAACAGCGAACTCTGGATTGAAAGTGGTCTTTGGTATCCTCCCCCACCCAAAAAAACACAGTTTTTTTTCATTGAACTTTGAAGGTTTAAGTAGGTTCTAATTCTCTTTACCATTCTATAATGATTGCAACTCAGTATGCGCATTTATGATACCCCCATAAATATCTGTGTCTGCTACTTCTGCTCTAGTTATTCCTCTATTAACCTAACTAGGAATTTGTATATTACACATCTAATAGGCTAGCCCATTTGGTTTAATGAGAATTTGGATTCACTCCCAGAATAAGTCAGATTTTTTTTTTGTCTGATCTGTGTCCTTGCATTATGTTCCTACAGCATCAATATTATAAATGCATGAATTTCTTCAACTCCATTCCATCCTCCGTATGTGTATATATACACACACACTAACAATGACAACAAGCAAACAAAAATTAACTGGAAGAATCTACCATATTGATAGTGATCTCTCCATTTTAAAATTGCCATTATATGTTAGAAATTAACTGTCTCCTGAATGAATATACCCAAGAGTAGATTGCCTAATCATATTATTTCTAATGGTAAATATTCCTTAGAAATGGGCACACTGCTTATAATTAAGTGAGTGTGGCTAAGTTTCCTTTGCCTTGATTGTGGGTTACTAATTAGGGATATTATTCATATTTCAAGACAATTAAATCAATGTGTTCTTTAGACTAATGCTCAGGATTCTGGGGTTTTGATTTTTTAATTTATTTTCTTGGTTCAAGATCTTCAAAGGATGAATCATGTATAATGCCTTGAATTTTGAAGCACTGGCCAAAATAATCACTATGATTCATGTCATGTAACTAGTAAGGAATGGTTATTTCTTGCTTCCCTCTATCTCCCAGAGAGAGGGCAGGCAGACAAAAATGTACTCCTTCTTTGAAAAACTCATGTATAATGGAGTAGAATAATATGGAAATACTGAGACTGATTTTTTCACTTGAAATAATAACAGATCCTTCAAAAGTTCACATGGAAGAAATTCTCACTAGAGTCCATTTGTTGGGGAAGAGAAGGACTGGGAAGATGAAAGAATTGCCCCATGTTTTTTACTTTCCCTTAGTCATTCTGTCTCATTGGTTTATAGTTGGAAGCAGTACATAATACAGTATTTAAAATTACATGGGGGTGGGGTGGATATATAGCTCAGGGGTTGAGCACAAGCTTAGAGTGCATGAGGTCCTGAGTTCAATCCCTAGTACTTCCAATAAAAAAAAATTTATATATGTGTGGCTTAAATAACAATCAGGGTGAAAAAGTATGTCACTATAAAGGGTTAGCTTTTAAGCATTTATCTACCTTGTCATTGTCAACGAGGATCATGATGATACAAAGATGCTTTTAACTTTAGAAAATTATGGAATGGTTTCAGTCAGGACTGTGATAATTGACATCCCGTGTTTATTATGTGCCTACGAAGTATGAGTGACAGTGTTAACCACTCTAGGCTCCTCTTAGGATAAAATTGGCGCTACCCACAAAAGTGCCCTTTCTGGCTTCATGTGGTTTATAGTAGTTTACTTATATTTATTTTTTGTATGTTTTGTATATTTTACTAGAATACTGGTTTTGTTTGTTTTCTAGTTACAAAAGCAATTGTTGAGTCTTGCAGCACAAATTAGTAGTAGTGACTGGACAGAAGCCCATTTTTATAAGTATACACAGAATTTTATCTATGTGATTCTCCTATTGTTTGATAGTTATGCTATCCTTAGTATTTCATTTTTGTTAAAATAAACTGATGCAGTGGACATTCACTAAAAGTAAAAGTGTTGAGTCAGAAGCCAAGCATGCTATAAAAATTTTTGTACATGTTGGCTAAAGTATATTCCAACACTGACTCTACCAACTTTAAATTTATTCTATTTGGAATTCATTTTGATATTTTTTTGTAATGCAAGGAACTTACTTTTTTTTTTTTTAATAGTCAGAAAATTAACCCAGAATCGTTAGGAAGTTCATCTTTCCCTTGGCAGTCTGAAATGTCAGCTTTATACTCATTTAAATCCTGTATTTGCTTGAATCTAAATTTTCTATTTTGTTTCATTAATCAACCTGTCTATTCTTGTTCTAGTGCCACATTGTTTTGATTATTACAGTTTCAAGCCCACTTAATATTAAATACATTGCCTCATGCATTAAATCACATTTTGAATTTGTTTCTTGGTCCAGATTCTTTCCCAAATGATGCAGGAGGTCAGAAGGGATAGGATAAGGACATTCTTAATTCACACCTGCTGTCACACCGTCCCAATATAGCAGTCTCACTTCTTATAAGAATGTCACCTGCTACATTGCAAATGTATGCAGACTATTTTTCATAATGTATAGAAATTTTAAGCCTTGATAAAGCGCTTCCTTATGTTTATTTTTTGAAGCTAAAGTGAGAAATGCGGTAGAATCCTATGCAAGTTTTCATCCGACATCTTTTAATTTTGTTGGAAACGCAAAGATCGTGTGACATAGAAGAGTGGGTAGCAGGTGAGTTTCAGTTTCCCCACTTGTTAGTGTGTAACTTCGGTTAAACTCCTTAGCCTTATGAGCCTCGTTTCCCAGTAAAGTAGGGACATGAAGAGTTTTTATCGCATATCCTTTTTTTCTAGTAAGCACTCAAAAAAGGTAGATATTACTGTTACTATTACCTACATTTGAATTTCCAAGGTGTCACAAACAAAAGTATAGGTTAAAGGAAGGCAATGAGCCTTCTGAGCATTTAAGATAGGTTTGATGGTGATAGATTCCTACTAGGAGAAAGTCAGAAAGCCATCAACAGGAAGAAAAATAAGGAAATAATTGGGTTTTCAAACTTTATGTGTATTTTCTGCTTTTACAAAATAAATCAGTTGTATAAAACACTCCACAAGAATGGAGTTTTAAGGTTGTATTTCCAACTGTGTGTTCTAAAAGAAAAAAAATATAGTAGTTTGGGGAGAAAAGAACATAATGCTTAAGTGTGGCGAGTGACTGTTTAAAAAAGTTGAAAGAACACAGAGCAGACATTTCTGACGCATTTAAGATATGTCGTATTTTGACCTAAACCTTAATATTCAGGATACTTTGTGCAACTTTTCCAATTATGTATGTATTATGCCTCTAAAAAAAATGGAGAAAGAAAGGGAGAAAGAACAAGAAAAGGAGTGTCTGCCTATCTACCTGCCTCAGTGAGCCGGGCTGGCCAGTGTTCCAGAGCAGGCCTCAGCTCCTGGTCCAGGCTGCCGTATTGACAGGGGCTGAGACCTGGCCTCTGCCCTGCTTTGTCAAGGAGACTTCAAATCACGGTCCCCTGAGCCTTGGGAGAAGGGAGCAGCATGCCCTGCTTGTGGTGAGAAAAATAAATCCTTGGCCAAAGGCACAGGCTGCAGACTCACCACTCACCCCATCCTCGGCCCTGCAGAGCTTCTGTCAGCTTTGATTAGCTTTTCTGACTCTGAGATTCCTGGGCTCTAAACATCGCTCCATCCCCTTAGCCCTCCTCGCTCCTCCTGTACTTGATTCCGTTTACTGTGCGATGGGCTGTCACAGCTGGCTGATCAGACCGCTGCCCATCAGCTCCTTTTACCCAGACCCCTGACTGACCTTGTTCTGTCTCTGCCTTGCCCGTCCTTCTAGTCCTCCTGCAGCTGCATCTCCTGCCCTGCTGTCTGATCCCAATGCTTGTCTAATCAGCACGTGAGACAGTTTGATTAGCTGCTGCTTCCTCTCAGGCTGCCAGCTGTTCCTGCTGCTACCAGCTGTGCGCGGGGCCTGAGAGTAACTCACTGTCCGTTCCTTCTGACCCTCCATTAGGGCTGCTGGCTGATCACCTCCATGTGACTCCCTGATCTACTGCGGTCTCCCTCTGCCATAGTCCTCTGATGGCCTCCTGGCATCTTCCCTCTCTGTCTCCTATGTGATTAACCATTCTGGTGTCCTGTAGCAAGCACTTTATCACTAGCCTTTTAGGCTGGGGTACCTGTGGGGTACCTTTGGCAAGTAATAACATGTTCGTGCAGGCAGAGTTCAAACGCCCACTTCACAGCTTCCCCCAGATCCCAGCAGCTGGTGTTGCTGCCTGACTGTCTCCTGAGCTTCATCAGCTGTCCCACCATTCTTCCTGGGGCAGCCTGACTTGTAGGGTTTTCCCACTGATATTTGAGATGTTCCCTGAGCATCGTCTTCCTCCTCATTTTCCTCTCAGTGACACTTCTTTATCATAGTCACTGTTCCAAACCGAGCCTCTGTGAGGATTATTTGAATAAGAAGGGTGACAGGGTCTGATTTACATGCTAGAACCATTTTGGTTTTGGATGAAGAATAATTGCATGGATGCAACTGTGGGAATAGGGAAACTAGTTAAAAGGCTGTTATATTCATTGTTGCTAAAAATAAGGATGACTTGGACAAGAGGGGATCTGTGAAAGTGATGAGAAATGGTCAGATTTGGGATATATTTTGAAAATAGAGACCGTAGAACTGATTGGTGGGTTATGTGTGGTTGTGAAGGAAAGAGGAATCTCCAAAGTGGATACTAGGTGAGTAAATCAAATGAAAACGTGCTGGAGAAACCTTTTCAAGGTTTAGCGTAAGTACTTTGTACCACGTACAGTGTCTGGCACAGAGTAAACTTCTGGTAAGTCATAGGGATTGTTTTTATTTTTATTATTATCCTTACTTTACAAACATGTTTTAAACCCTAAACAGGAGAATGTGTCAGGGAGTATTCTTGGCTCCATAATAAATGTAAATTTCAAAAAAAAAAAGACAACTTCCTTCATAGTGGTTTGTCTTTACGTGATCAGTAGCTCTCCCTTGCTTCTGTCTGTGTTTTTTTTTTCCAGTAATTTACATTTTAGCAGACCTGTCTCACATCTCTTACCTGTTCTACTTTTAATCTTCATTCTACCATAGGCTTATTTCTACATTCACCACCTTCACAATTTCTTCTCTGTTCACTTACTTTTATTCCTTATGGAAGCTTGGGCTCCATATGGAATCTTCTGCTACATTTTATATTCTTCCAACCTATTTGATATATCAGTTATATTAATTCTGTAAAATAGCATGCATCTGTTAAAAAGAATAAAGTGGATTCACATGGACTAACATCAGTAGATTTTCCAAGTTAAAAAAAAAAAAAGAGCAGGTTACAGAAAAAAATAAAAAGTAGTGTCGACTGAAAAAAATGCACAACCTAGTTGAAAATTATGTTTTATTCAGCGGACATACTGAGGGCTTAAGCTCCAGAGAGAGTCCCTCAGATATCTCTGCAGGACTGTTCCTGACACATCAGGGAGGAGTTAGATATGTAGAAGTTTTTGGAAAACAAACAAACAAAAACATACACACACACAAAACTGTGGAAAAAAAACCAGGTGGTTGGAACATCAAAAGATTACTGTTAATTAGACAAAAAAAGACATGTCAAGTTAATGAATTTAGTACTTTTCTATGTATTGGAAGACATGAGTCTGAGCTCATTGCAATCTTTTTTTTTTTTTTTTTTTGATATGCACCTTAACTGTCCAGGGCCAGTAGCCTATTTTTTTCATCCTGAATCCCCTCAAGGTGCACCAGGGCAGGGGGCTGCAGTGGCTGAAGACTTGATGGCTGCAACATCCCGTTACTAATGTGGCAGCTAACATTGTTTGTCCATAGTAGCATAAATTGGAATAATATAAAATGAAAGAAGAGTTAATCTAACTCTCATATCTAAAAGAATAGGCTAGATTATGCTTTGCAAATAAACAAACTGAAGGTTTCAATAGATTGCAACAATAATAGCTTAGTTCTTCCTCATGCCTCAAGTCCACCAAGGAGTAGAAGGGGACTCTACATAATGTCCTCACTACAAGACCCAGAGCATCAGGGCCTGGCGTTAAAGGAAATGTTTACTTGTAAACTATATTCTTTGGTTCAGTATGACATTTAACAAGGATACATACAGTATTCAAGAACTACTTTGTAATTGAAAAAATACTTTTCCAATTATTGAGTAAGGATAAAATATAAAAGTTATACAAAAGACTTTTATGAATAGTTTTTCTTCTTTACATTTATTTTCTCAATTAAAAATGATAAATATTATTTTAGAAGATGATTCAGTGTTTTCATATTATGCTCAGTGCTTGTGGTACACTGACTGTTTATGAAGCCTTTTTTTTTTTCCTTATAAAGTTTCTGCCTTCTTATTGAGTCTTTGGGGGGAAAGGTTGATTGCCTTAGTTTTCAAGCAAGCATCCCGTAGAAAGAGATGAAAGCATAAAAAGAAATTTTTTTATAGCATTTAGCAAAAACATTTCTCTACTCCACTACATCTGCAAAAGGACCCTAGTACAGAGAGCTAAAGCTAATGTCCATAAAGATGAGAGGAATTATTTTCTAGTCCTTTATGTTAGTAAAGGCTATGATGTCTGGAAATTGCTAATGGCCAAAGTCTTTGCAGGAATTACTAGATGTCCAGAGGCATCTGGAAAACATAGGAACTTTGAGAGGGACAGAGTTTGTTTTCTGGGGAACTTGGAAAGCCACATTAAAATGAATCTAAAAGTACCACAGCATAAGCAAGGTGCCACTGGGATTTTCTATCTGTATCCATTTTTTTTTCTAAATTGTCCTAGGCAGACTGGAAAAAGGTGAGGAACCTTACCTTGTTCAGCAGTTTTAATTCTCTCTGTCTCCTCTTTTATTTATTTATTTTTTCTGTTGCCTGACTACGTTTGTTTGCTCACCTTCTCTATGAACTCTTTAAAAGAGGAAAGGTAAATTATTTTATTGTCTCTAAACTTTATTTTCATATTCAGGAAATGGTCCATTCTGGTTAATTACATATTGCTGATTATTTTTAAAAAGCTTGATAATATTTATTACTTAAAAATTAGAGAGGATTTTACTTTAGGTTCAGGGATCGAAATTGTTCTGTTAATTTAACATACTACCTTCTTTCTTATAAGCCAGAAGTCAGACTTATCAGTGATTTTCAGCAAGGTACATGATTATATTCACCTTAGACCAACTAACATCTCAAGAAAAATATATTGAACTGTAGGTGCTGTACAATGTTGAGCTAGGTTCTGGGGCACAAGGATTGATAAGATGGGGTTTCTACATTTTGAATGATAGCATTTGAGTAGATAAATATAGGAAAAAAACTAAACTTTAAAAGTATGGTAAATTTTAAAATAATGTAGTTAATGAAAACGTGGAAGGGAGGCCACCTTGAAAGTTCATACCTGAATACCTGAATCTGGAACTGGTTTTTAGAGGACAAAAGAATTTTAGACAGAAAGCACCCTGAATTATCGTACCCTGATCCTAAATGTGGCATCTGCTTGTCTTCCCCACTTCCACAAACAAACACACATTGAATACCTCTCTGATGTTATTTGTCATAATAACTATCATCACTCCTTTCAAATCTTTATTATTAACGCTGCCTTCAGAATTAGATGTTAGGAACTTCTCAGTGTGAAAGCTCCTACAAGAAGTCCAGATCACATGCGTCTTCCAAATTCCATGGGTATTTAGAAAATGCCTTTTTGAAGCTTAAAACAATTTCAGAGGGACCAAGAGAAAGCAGCTGCTTCACACTTGATTCTTCCTCAATCACAAGTTCATTAGCTCCAGGACACAGCCCGTTAGAGAGAGAAGGTCAAAGATTCACTTTCTACAAGGGGACGTGGAGATAAACTGCTATATCTATGAAAACACAGTGGGAAACTCGCATCTTTCCTTTAGTCAAGGCTTCTATATGATAACAATTATGCAAGATTGAAAGTAGGTCACAAAGTTGTGTCAAAAGTGACTTAGAAGGATTGAATTTGGCAAAGAAATTGGGGAAGTAGTATTTTCCAATTACAGTGTCCTTTTATTGATCAAGTAATTCCATATACACACACACACACACACACACATATATATATATATATAGTTGATATATATTGATCACCTAAGTTGATTTACCGGTATCTGGTCTAAATGGAGTAAGAGATAAAGCATTAAACCAGAGAGACAAATTTTGGTTCTTGTTTTAGCCATTGATGACAGTGAGCAAGTTAAATTGACAATGAACAAGTTAAATGAATGAATGAATGAAATAACTTTGGAAGATTATTATAAAATGATCTATGTGTAGAATGGAGAAAAGATTTTCTTACTGTTATGTCTAAGTATACTGAATATTTGCTTTTCAACAAAATATCTGTACAGTATTCACCCCCTTCTTCCTTGAGAGGAGGAATTCTGCATTTTAAGAATGCATAAAAAGACTGTACTGCATGTCCTAGAACTAAAGCTAGGTGGATCAGATTCTCTCCTACTTCAGCCTGATAGAGCAGGGCATAGAAAGATTGATTAGTGCAGCTAATTGCATACTCCTGTCTAGCATTTTTACTCTTGATCAAATGATGCAGAGATGCAGTCAGATACTTAACAGAACTTATTCACCACGTCCGCTACAGCACTGGTACCCAGACTTTTCCTCTTAAAAGAAAAAGTCATGTTTTGTGGTCCGTAGCTATCCACCCTCTCATGCATCTTTGTTTTGTAAGTTTGAGTCTCCAAACTCCCAGTGCTTTGTGAACTCACAGTATTGCTCAAATAGATACCCATTCGCTGGTTTGCAGCTACCAGAGTTGGTTTCTGTTGCATGCTAGCATATGTATCTTAACTAGCACACTAGGTCATGTACGTCTACCGTTTAGAATGTACCTCTCACACAGAGTCTTGATGCGCTGATGCTTGGAATTACCTCCTGTTAGCTCTGCTGTATTTCACATACCTGTCTCTCCCTCAGAAGCCTATCTTACTACTGAGAAGAATAATTTAGACAGCAGGGAGTTTTTCACATGGGATCTTGGAGATACGTTTTCATTTCCCTAAAAGGTTGTGAAATAATAATGCCTTGCTCTTTTTCCTATAATCTATAATTAAGAAAGTAGACATTTTGGGAGTTTTTCTGAGAAGTAGCTTGGTTGTTTCTACATCTTCATCAGTTTTTTAAACTGTTTCTAAAGGAATTATATACATATACATGAAGGAAAATACATTTAGACCATTTCTTAGTATTATTCCACACTTAGAACTTTGGATTTTATATTACACTATGTTATATAGTATCAGTATTTATAATATACTATAGTGTATTATAGTATAGTGTTTTATTACTAAAATATGTAATTATTTTTTCATATAATTATGCTTTCACTCTACATTAACATTATAATACAAGGCTATACAGATTGTCTCTCTTAAGTAGTTTGTGTCCTGTGAATAATAGAGCCTTTAAAATTTTCTTTATCATATGTAGTAAGCAGTTATTGAATTCCACACTTGCATTCCTTGTCTCTAATATAAGTTGCTATAAAAAGAACATGAAAATAAAATAGAAGACCCGGGAAATACTCTTGAGGAATTTAAATGTTTTTCAGTGCATCTCGGTGCAAGAAAGAAGGAACATCTTGCATATGAATCTATGAAATATATGTGTGTACGTGCACACTATTACTTACATATAAGGTGTAACATATATCCACATATGTATTCATTGATTTTAAACAGTATAATTCTGAAAATTTATGTTCATTCTGGACCAGCAATCTGTACAGTAGAAACTGGTTTTTTTGACCTTTTATAAAACAATTACATTTCCATGATACATACTTTAGTTTGAAGTACTGCAGAGGTCATTTTCTTGCTGTTATTTGAAAGAAAGGAGGGGAGAGGATCTAGGAAGAGAAAGACAATTGATAAAATTAAGTGGAAAATCAATAGAGTAATTGTTCTTTTAGCTAGAATGCATACCTTGTATTTCTTGATTCCTTCTCAATTCCTTTGTACACAAAAGAGAAAAGTCACAAATGGAAGATGGATGGTTCATCTGCAGTGAAATGTGGTCTTTGTGATTGTTGATAAATAGGAAAGAAACAGTGTCTCCGAGGATCTCATGCACTGTGTTGGAGCACATATTACTGAGAATATAATGAAATGGACGATGGAGGGATAGGCTATGACTGAGTTTATTTTGATTGAAGCCCAAAGTACCAAATAATTGTTGATCTTTGATTTGTTTGTAATTGAGACACAATAAAGACATATGAAGAATGCTTATAAGTATCTGACTAAACAGTGATGGCAGTTGCCAAACCCAATGAATATCAAATATGATTCTGCTCCGTCAAGGACCTACTATGGATAAAACAAAGTGTTTATTCTGGGGATAGACAATCTGAGTCACCCATTGACTGATGGAAAATATTCCATTGACTTTGGCAAATAGGAAAGTTGGATATTACAGTTTTACTACTGGAGTTCCTGTTGCAGGGCATTCATGACTCTCATTGTTTTATTTTAATCACTTTTAGCCCAGTGGCTTGTTCTTTTAGGCTCTGAACAAATATTTGTTCAATAAATTAATGAATGTTCATTGAAATTAGTTTCTATTTCCTGAGAACATATCAAGAGGAAACAAAGGTAAAAGGAAGCGGTACCCCTTGAGTAGATGAGAATCTGGGAAAGTTACCCTGGCAAAGGGAGATGGTAAAGAGCATCATGCACCTCGATAAGTATATTCTTAAATTCTGGAATTGGTTACCTGATCGAAATACGAATTTCAGTTTTATTCTTGGATTTAGTCCTGGGACAGACCTAGACCCTGAATGTCTTAGATAACTAAGGGCAAGGAGAGGTGGGTTTTTTACTCTGGCTCAACTCTGCCCTTTCCATGTGACATAAGGCTATACCTTAAACTCTCTGATTCCTGGTAATATTCTACCGTAGACCTGGTGGGTAGAGGAAGCATTAAAAAGGGTATTATTTATCAAAGCTGTCCTGACTCACAGATAATAGTAAAGCCAGCCAACTCATACTGAGAGACTTTTAAAATGAAGTTACTTCCACGGGAGTGCCGTGCATACACTCAGCGTCTAATCTCAAAGTGTCCTTTTAACAGCAGACTTACATAGCACAAGCGAGGCAGGGCTCATAAGGGAAAATCTTGGAGGGATGTAAAGTCATGATTCTTTTCTCAAAAGTAGAGAAGTCTGTATAAAAGATTCATGTAATGAAGGCAATGTATTCTGGTAATGTCCTTTCATAAAATAATAACCAGTCACCCAACATAGGCTGTTTTGAAGGTAAAACCAAAGATAGCCAAAGCTTTAGAATGGTATGAAGTAGCATATACTGCATATAAGACAATATTTACATATAATCTGCATTTCAGTATTGGTTCCCTCATTCTTCCTACCTCACTTTCAGTGGGCATGCCTGCCTCTGGGGCTCTACTGGTTGTTTGTGGCCATGCAGTGTCCACTAATGACATTGATACCATAATGTTGCTCAGTTTTGTCTACCACTTCTTTTTTTTTTCCATCTATGCTTTTGTTGATGGTTTACTGTGTGCTAGCAATATAAAAGCAGTATAACTGGTGCTGGATTTTTACAGTGGTTAAAAATATAGATACCAGATAGAGTCCTAGCCCTCACGGAGATTGTGGTACAGTGTGACGGAAACTGTATGAAGTGTTTATTAACTTTTTTTTTTTTAAGCCTTTGCAACCCCTCTGTGATACCAATACAGTGATTTTACTTCAGTCTAATACCGAGGATACTGAGGAACTAAAAAATTTTAAAAACTTAACCCAAGGTCTTTTTATTAGATTTGCCCATTGCTGGAATTGCCTTAAATAGGATGTAAATATTTCTATATTATAATAAACTGACAATCTAATGCATTTAGAAGCCTTCTGGATTCAAAATCCAAAAATCTTACTCCAACTGACTGACTTCAGGAGGTTCAGGTAACCCAGGCTGGCTGGAAAAGGGACCACACTTCTAAATGATGGCTCAGAACTTAATTTCTCTCTCTCTCAAACTCACAGCTCTCTTCCATTGTGCTGACCCACTCCAAGAGAGGGTCTCTTCCTGTGATTATGTAATGTCAGACAGAGGTATCAGGGGCAAAATCTTTCCAACTTCAGCTCCAGAGCAAAGATGTGATATCTTTTCTGGTATTCTTAGCAGAGATCCTAGGATTTAACCTGTCCCTTATTTAAGCCACACTGATTTAAAAAGGCATGTTCTCATACTGATTCACGTGAACTGAAATTATGTGCGTGGGGGAGGAGCATCCCCAAACAGAAGTTGAAGATGTTCCTAGAATAGGCAAACCGTTTATAAATGAACACCACACCCATCACGTACCTGAGGTTCATCTGCTCTCCAGCTGCCCTCATTCCTCTTCCAGGCAAGTCCTGTCTAGAAGTGCTGAGCAGCTTACAACACTCAGGAGTAATCCATCCAGGGCATAGAGAGGGAAGGCACACTTGAAACTTCAGACCACAGGGAGTTAGGATCAAGTGCACCAGCAGTTCAAGTAAGTGGCAAGGTGCTTAAAGCAGACCTGAAGCTTCCTGCCTGTACGCTCTCAGGCGTTGCCACTGTCACGCACAATTGCCCTGACTCTCTGCTCACTGAGGATTCTCTCTGGCAGCTGGAGCCTGTTCTCCCCAGGCCACTGCAGGCTTGAAGGGCCAGAGAATTAATGCTCAGCTAGTGATCCCTCGGTGAGATGGCCCTGAGACACATGTGCCACATTGACCCCCAGCTTCGTTCTAGTGAGGACTAAGATCCAGTTCGTTGACGTGACAAGGTGGACTGTCCTTCCTTCTCTGTCTCGCTTCCTTGTTTTTCTTTCAGCATCTTCCAGGGTCACCTTCCAAATAAACAACCCGTCCTTGAACCATTGGCTTGGAATCTGAAAATGATCACCTAAACAGTGATCCCATAGGATACAGTCTTTTAAATATTTTTGCCAAATATTTTTCTTTCATTGTCATAATCTTCTTATGAGAGTATAAAAAAGTAAGGAGGAGAGGAGTGCATAATCTCCTTCCCAGAATCCACTGAACATGTTTTCCATAACAAGTACAAAAGACATACATTCATTATTTTACCTTTACAGATAGAAAACTTAAATAGCATAATCAGATAAAAATATAAAAATTGAATTTCCAGTCTTATTTTCTTTTCACAGTTAACTGCCGTGATTGCTCCCACAAAAAGGAGAATTTAAGGAGGAGAGAAAGAGAAAAATAAAAGAGAAATCACAAAGATTTTTATGTAGAGCTGGCTACTAAATAAGTCAAATAAGTTTCTTTAAACCCTGCTGCAAACAATAATTCTATTTTTGAATTTTTTTAAATAAAATAACTGGTACTTGATACAGATAAGTTTACCTATGCCGTTTTGGCCTCTGAGTATGCCGTGAGTTAATTCCGTTAACTTACCGCTAGGGACCTACTCGAAGCCTTTGCTAATTTAGTACAGTGGCTGTTACTGAAATGCTAACTACAGCACTCAACGGGGATAATTTTATTCTCCAAGTAGCCAAAATGTTTATAAAATGAGCTCAAGGAAAAGATTAAAAATGGGCAGATAATTTTTGACTATTTCTAATTATCAAGTTAAATTTGTATTCAACACATTTTTCTTAAGTAATGGTAATCATATCTAGAATATAATCATACAATTAATCATTTGCTTTTCAAATGTAAGCTTTATTCAGAAAATTAGCAACTGTGCTAAAAAAACCAAACCTTTTACTCATTTTAATGAAAAATTTTAATAAAACATCAGTATAATATACTAAATCCAAAAGCTGAATGTAGTTTTTGGTGTGGATATTTTTTAGCATTTGTTTCCTAGCAGAACGTTTGCTTCATTTGATGTTGATATTTAATTTGACTGCCTAAATTATAATTTATTAAGATAAATTGACATGTAAGAAAATATTACCTAAAAAAACTATTTTTTAAGCAGAGAGATAAATTCACATACACACACACAATACCTTGGGAATCAATGTATATTTTTAAATAGGTGAAAAGTGCCCATGCATGCCCTGATATTTACTTTTATGCTCAAACTATCATGGATGACTGTGTTATTTATTATATATTTTATTTTTATTATAAATTTATTTGAAAGGATAATAGATGCTCATAGTCTATAATTTGAAAATTAAAAAAAGTCATTGAGTGTAAAAAAAAAAAAATTCCTCTCACAGTTTGCTCCCTGATCCTCCAGTACCACTAGCCATTGGCTACTAACTTTCCTAGCTTCTTGAATACCCTTCTAGAAGTTGTCTACGCGTATACATAAGAACACAGAGATACACCGCCTCTACCACGTAACACAGCTGTAACTTTCTAAAAACATTTTTCTTCACCTTTGCTCTTCTTGTGTAGTTTAGAAATTCTGTATCACTCCATGAAAATTGCCCAGTCCTTTCTAAGCTACTGCACAGCTTAATGTTGTGTAAATATACATTACTTATGTAACTAGGTCCTTGTTGATGAGTATTTTTGTTATTTTCAGTCCTTTTCTCTCACTGAGCTACTGTGGTGAAATTCTTCAATATACATCCATAAATATACCTTTTGGATACGTTTATAGGAATAGAATTGCCGGTGCAGGCATATGCATTTCAAATTTATAAAGATACCATGGAGTTGTCTTCTATGGTGGTTGCAATCATTTATCTTCAATAGTAACAAAAGGTGAGTGTGCCTTTTCACCTATATCCTAACCGATAGGGTGATTTATTACACTTTTTCAGCTTTACCAATCAGGCAGTTTAAAAATGTCAATGTGTGGTTTTAATTTGGAGTTCTTACATTAAGAGTAAGGCTGAACATTTTTCTCAGAGGTTTAAAAGTATTTATATTACTTTTCTTTGATATATATTCTTGCCATTTACTCATTTTTTTCCTATTGAATGTTTTATATTTTTATTATTTTGTAAGAGCCATTTATACATTAAAAAATAAGCCCTTTAATATTTGGTGGAATATAGTTCCTTCCAGTTTGTCAAGTATCTTTGGCTTTTTTAGTATGTATGTGTGTGTATGTAACTTTTCCCAAGTAGAGAAATGTTTTCCCCATGTATTTGAATTTATCTCCAACTTTTGAAAATAGTTTTTTTTTTGAGCCGTATTTAGAAAAGCTTTCCCACTCTTAGATGCTTAAGGAAAAAAAGTCTCCAATATTTCTTTTTTTTTACCTTTAAATCTTTGTTTTGACTGATACTAATTTTCATAGAAGGAATGAGGTTTAGAATTAATTTAATGTTCCATAGGTGGGTTCTTCAGCTACTGAAGAGGATCATTGATTAATGGGGGGAAAGTAGCACATAGTCAGAGGTGCTCACACGATATTAGGAAAAAAGGCTCCCTCCTGTGTCGGGAGCAGACATGGCGCCGCTCGCGGGAGCCTCCCTGCCCCTCAGCGCCTGGACGATGTCAGGCAGCTGCGAGTGACCTACTGCTCGCCTCACCGGGGCCTGCTGGGCCTGGAAGGCTGAGTGATTGCCGTGCCAAAGCCCTCTTTTACTCGTGGCTTTTATTGTCAGTCCAAGAAAATTTAGGAAAATATAGAAACATGTAGTTTTCTGGGTCAGCTCCATGTCAGCGGGTCCCTGTTCTCACCCGGGGGAGAAAAGGGAGGTCAGTTCTCAGGTATTCTAAACACTAACTCATCATTCTGAAAACCCACTTTTCAGTTACCCATTTTCCTCAGTGAAATATGTTGACTGCAACTTTTCCCCAGTTATTTAAAATGACTTGAATAAACACAAAATATCTATGAATCTTTAAAATGGTTCTGAACTATTTCTGTTTTATCTGTTTCATTTATTTTTTTATCTTTGTTCTGCTTTGGTACCACATTGCTCCAACTATGGGAGCTTTATATTATATTTTCTAAATAATATTGCCAGGTTTTCCTTCTTATTCTTCTTTTTGGGAGTCTTCATCATATGCCTATATATTTGTGTCTATATGTGTATGCACATTTTTTTTAGATAGACTAAAGATATTAATCCCCGTATTGTATGTAAGAAAACCGAATATTGAAGAAATAAAATGTCTTATGCCAATTCATATAACTGATAAGCTCCAGAACAGGGATTTGAACTCAGCTGTGTCTTAACTCCCAAGTCTACGTATTCTTTACATAAATAACGATGCCAGAGACACTAGGATGTGCGAGGTTATTCTCCAAACAGAGGAACCCCTGCAGTGGAGGGAAAGTAGATAAGGGGCAGGGCACAATGTTGAAGTGTAAGTTTTTGTGGAGAGCGGGCTATGGAGAAACTTTTGTTACAGGACAGCATGGCCAAAAAAAGGTGCTGTCAGTTCTGGTAGGAACCCATCAGATGAGTGAGAAAGTGTGCTGTTCTAGTCCAAGGCTCATTAAAATTGGAGGGGAATTGAGGAGATCAAAGTAAGCAAATGATGTATTGCTTGATTTCAGGAGTTTGTAATCTTAATAATGAAATGATCATTAGTACAACTCCATTATACATATACACATATACATCACATGTGGGCATATGTGTGTGTGTGTGTGTGTGTGAATGTATGTAATATATTCACACATAGTCAAATAACTTAATTTTTTGAAAGTATTAGAAAACAAATAATGGATAAAAAATTATAGAATAGGAGAGAAAAATCAAGCAACCATTCACAGAGGAACTAACTACATGTGTAATTCAATATAACTGTAAATCCTGCTCTGTGTAACCCCAGGTGCTCTCATAAGAAGCTGGATTTTGCTAAGGAGAAATCCTAACTCATTTTCCACATCACGATGGGTTTAGGTACGCAGCTTAGGATAGGATGTGGGGGACTTGGACTATTCAGTATGAATACAGGAGAAGAATTACAGATGCTAGAGGTGACAGAGACATAGGAGAGAGGTACCAGCATGGTGGGCACTCCACAGGTAGACAAGGGGACTTGATAGACCTCTTTCCCTTCCTGAAGGAGAGGTATTCTGAATTGCTGTTATTTACAACTTAAAGGGCCATATAATAGCTCCCATAGAGGCAGAATCAGTAACACAGAAAGGTTTGTTTCAGGCTGTGTCTAATTTCCAGCGAAGAATAGATTTTTCCCTGTATTCTTCTCCCTTATGATTAAAAAAAAGAAAAATTATAGAAAGATATTATTGTTTGGTCACAAAATAAGGCTAACAGTCTTATTAGGTTTGACCTGGTTATTTGCATAAGAATAGAATATGAAAATGAATATATGTGTGTATATGCATGACTAGGACATCGTGGTGTACACCAGAAATTGACACATTGTGAATGGCTATACTTCAATTTAAAAAAAAAGGGGAAAAAAAAAAAGAACAGATTAAGTGCTGATTTACCAAAGAGGCTCTCCTAATTTTGCTATGCTTGATGCTTTCATAAAGAATCTCATAGTGGATTTTCAAATCCTTCTTAATTTTTTTTCCCTACTATTTGGAGGTAGGACACAAACCCAAGAAATTCTTTCCTCCAGGTTTAACCTACAATATGTGTAAATTTGGACACATTCCTCTCTTTTGAAGGTCCCCAAAATATCCCAGTGTTCCTACTTGCCTGGACGTGACCTTGCTGTTAGACTGGATCCTGTTAGACTGGACCCTGTAAATGAGGTACCAGACCACTTTTCCTGGGAGGGCTTTGTGAGAATTGGTTCCATAAAGTGCCTTAAAAAATGGCTGGTCATATCATACCCAATTATATGAGCATCATTCTTGAACATGATATTCCCAGCAAATCTTTGGTTGCATAACCAACATTTCCAATTATATCCTGGAAAAAAAGGAGGACAGATTTTTGAAGAACCTGTGGAAATAGCTATACTAACATGAAAAGTAAAGAGATGCAACTAGACTTTCTGAATTTCTGTGTGTCAGTGAAAATGTATCATTTTTAAAAGTTTCACTTCAGCCTACCAGTACATTCTATTAAAATATTAAATTGTTAGAATTTGTAGATAGCTCCAAATTAAGGGCTTTGTGTTTGTGTGTATGTATAACACATGACAAAGGATATGTATAATACATTAAATATTGCATTTATTAGTATAGATATGTGAATACATGCAAAACGTTAGAATTATTTTTTTAAAAACCTACCATTATCCCTCATTAGTTCATTTGAGCTTATGTAAATTCTTGTTCCAGTGGATCTTGGGTTAGCAGTCTCAGGAATTCCACCACTTTTTAATGACAGAATTCTGGAAATTTTCACTCAGCAGCCCTGTGTGGTGTGAATGTTGTTTGAGGGTTACTATCAGTAGCTTGTACTCAGGAATCCATTCTTCAAAGTATCAACTGTTTGAAATGCCTGGTACAGTCCTTTTTCGCAGATCTTTGAGACAGTCCTACTTTGTGTACAAGAACTCTGACTTACAGCTGCAAGACATTCAGGGACAGATCAAAGTAAAAGAAACTCTCTGTAGATGACAGAGATTCAGAATGGCTGTGGTTAGTTTATTACTGATTATTTTCAAAAGGGAAAAAAGTTTGATGACAATTCACAACAAGAATAATGTATCTGACAAGGAAATCAGATTGATGCTGGCATGTGGCAGGGGGATAAAACAGATAATAAGGTCGATCCAAAACAAGTTTTCGACAAAATGTCTTCTAAGAATAATGAATAAGGATATTTTCAAAGATCCAGGGAACATCAATCTGTTGCAAAAATGAATACACAATTTTTTACAGAGAAAAAAAACTTTGATATATAACAATCCAAAAGTGTAATAAGTGTGTTTGTATATTACATATGGAGTCTTTAGTAAGAATATGTCAATAGCATATGGAGACTATTAAGAGGCTCAGTGTGTCTGAAGTCCTAAATATTGGTATTAAACAGCAACGTCAACAACAAAAACTTCATTGTTAATATTAATGTGCATAGTCAACTGAAAATCACTGGTGAAGAGATGCTAGGCCCGAATTAAAGAAACGAGTTTACAGCCATATAAACATTTTAAGTAGCAGCTTAACTTAGGACCACTAACACCATACTGTTTGCCTAATATCATCAGGCAAACCACCACCAGGACTCTGACACATACAGAAAAATGTGACAGAACTATTTCTTACTGTATTTTTTTCAGTGTTTTTGAAGTTAAAACATACTATATAGAAAGCAAGGATATTGACTAATATCTGGAGATGTCTTAGTGAAACATGCCATCTCTAAAATTTTTGTACTGGTAACATTTTAACTATATAAATTTAACCTTTGGAAGGCTGAACAGCTTTTCCGTTTGACAGGGATTCCAATGAAACTCATAAATAGTAATATATCATATACGCTATTTTTAAGAGTTTTTCTTTTCGTAAGGTAAAAAAATAAATCTGCGATTTTCCAGGGTGCCTTTATAGGGGATCTCAAAGTATTTTTAAGTGTAAAAGATAGCCTGCAAATTATAATTTATTTTACATTTAAGATTTGAATTTAGGAAACCCAAATCAAATTTTTCAGGTAATTTGAAAATTTAGCTTAGAACCATAAGTGCCTGAGAAATTATAATTGACTATCCATTTGAAAGTAATAATGAAACACACAAATAAACATATACAGTAACATGATTATAAATAATCTTAGCTCCTTCATAATTGAGGAAACTTTATTTTTCTTAAATAATCAAGGACTTAATAAAGTCAATATAAATCAAAGAAAATTGTTCCAAAAAGATACAAAAGCGGTGCTATCACGTCAGGTTGCGTAGAAAAGGAGAATGACCCTGCATACCATAGGTTAAGGCAATAGACAGCAAACCAGGGAAACGAGCCCACAAGAATTGAGCAAATTTGCAAAGATTTTACACATTTCATAGATTTCCAGACTCATGTAGTAAGTTAAGGCAAATAAAATTAATTTCCCAATTTCCTCTGTTAGTATGCTTTTTCACATTCTGGAACAAACTTTAACTTAGGAAAGATTTCAGGGCATCTGTGAGCTCAGAACTAATTTCATAATATTGCTAAGATATTATTACCACTGACCATTTGTCATTGTTATCTTCAAATCAATAAATAAACATTTGATAAATTTCTTAGTTTCAATTTCCAGTACTAATTGGTAAATATCACTAATTACAACCCACCTATACATATAAGGGAGAGTTCTTTGGGATGCTGAATAAATTTGAAGAATGTAAAGAAATATAGACAACAAGAACAAAAAATTCTAAATCCAGTTTATGATTGCTTTGTTCAGGGGACAAGATGGTATGGATAATTGGGAATGTCTTGTCATACTCTGATTTGCAGAGCTAATAAGTACGTATCATACAACTTTCTATAGCTAGTAGCAACTGTTACACATCTTCTTGATATGACAGGGATGGCCAAATAGCAAAAAAATCAATATGTTCAGTAGCAGACTCAAAGATGCCTCTGTACAGTATGTAAAAATAGAAGAAACAAAACAAAATTAAACGTACAGGTCGATGCTTTAGCATTCTGTCCTTACTTACAAATGACCTAGGCATCTAATGAATCTGCATTCACTTAATGTAATACCAGTTTAAGATTTAAGTTACCTAAAGATCCTAGAAGTTGTTTTTAAGCCAACATACCATAAAAATAAACTGTTGAAATAAAGTTTTGAATAATGATTCAGACACAGATTTATACCTTTCATTATCTTCAACATTAAGTAGGAGTTATTTTAGCCTGTTTTATCTGAAAATCATTATAAGTTTAGAAAAGCAGACCTAATAGAATGTTTTAAAATCTTGTATCACATTTAACACTGATAAATCAAAGAAGACATAGCAGTTTTATTAAACCCAAATTGTTAACTAATCTCATTTGCCAGAGATTTCTGTTTACTATGTTTAAATTATGTGAATTTGGATTCTTTAAATGTTTTTGAGGTTTTAAAAAATATTTCATGGGCGGCTGGGCATAGCTCAGTGGTAGAGTGCGTGCTTAGCATACATGAAGTCGTGGGTTCAGTCCCCACCTCTGTTACAGTTTTTTTCCTTAATCTAGTGTATTTATATTATTAGCAGTCAAACTTCCTTATTTACTTGGGAGTTCAGGAATATTTTATTTATATCTATCCTTATTAAAACCTCTACAAGCCAATTATAATTGTTTCTGTTATTTAAAAGACTTTGTAATCTAATGGATTCATACCACCTAGCAGTAAATAGATATTCTATTTACTATATATAATAATTTCTATATATAAAGTAGAAAATATTAAATACCACAAAATAAGAGGTGAAAGCTTTTCTGAATCACTGTCATACAGACATAGAAACACAGATAAAGAGAGCTTGTATTTTAAATGTAAAATTTCAACCCTGGGTCAACAGTAAAGACTGAAATGCAAAAACTCCCTGGTCCACATATCAAAGAGCTGTTCTATTCCTAGTGGACATGAAATTCTTAATTAGTTTGAGCTCAAAACTAACATCTCAGTGGAATACCTAGAAAATTGTTAAAAGTGATTCTCAAAAAAAGGGTAAAATCGTGACTCTCTTACCAATGTAAAATGAATACTTGTTAAAGATTTTATTTCACTTATAGTGAGAGAGCCAGACATATTGATTGCCTGTTTAAAGGTGAATTCAAAAGAATGAAAATGTTTATGGATCAGGAATATTGAAATAAATAAGCAAATGGACACAATATTATTTTTCTCCCAGGTGTGGGTTGCAAGTGGTGAGAGTAGAGTGTTGGTCTCTCCACTCTAAATAATTCATTTTCATGCCTATAGATAAGACTTTTGCATTGCTATTAGTGATCTGCAGCTTACAGAGTCGTTAAGTAACTCCTACAGAATCAGAATCAAGAAAGTTGAAGAGTGTGCTACAATAAATGTGTGGTGTTCCACCCAAACACAATTTTTTCTTGTACTCAGGTCACTTTGGCTTGATCTCTGAATCTCTCTCTTATCACAAGACAGTCTATATGTTAAGTGATTTGGGAAAGGGGACACTTTTTTTTTTCCTGAAAATATTTGCTTTTTTGCATTTAAAAAAATTAATCAGAATCTTTAGCTATAGAGCTGTATGATCTTTGAATGAGGTTGTGCTTTTAGAAAGTATTGGTCTGTAGTACAGTGATGGCTTGGGTAAAGCATTAAAAGTGATTTGTAAATATTAGCAACTGTATATAAAAATAGATTAAAAAACAAGTTTCTTCTGTATAGCACAGGGAACTATATTCAATATCTTGTAGTAACCTGTAATGAAAAAGAATATGAAAATGAATATACAAATATATATGCATGACTGGGACATTGTGCTGTACACCAGCAGTTGACACATTGTAACTGACTGTACTTCAATTAAAAAAAAAAAAAGTGGAGAGGTACACCTTAAGGACTTCACTACTTGTGAGAAGAAACTTTGAACTACATCTTTTTGCATGGAGTCTGTCCAGTGCCTGGCTTTATGACTTCATGGTAAGGGAAAGGAAACCCCTAGACATCAGTGTTGGAAATATGTAGCTTGCTAAAATTAAAGATGTACAATACCAAGGGAAAAGTGAGACAGAATGAGGAGAAGGCTGTAGGTAGGGTGAGTGAGGAATTACGGAAAAGAATAAGGAGGGAAAAAACTGGCCAGCTGGTTGGAAGGAGCGGGAATGTCCTCATCTTCCCTAATCAGTACTCTCAGCTACCACCTTCTTGAGGTTGATGTGGCCAGGGCGGATTTCCTCCAGAGACACCCCCACAGTGAGTTCTGTGCCTTGTAATGAAGGTGTTAAGATAATGGGGTTTGCCTGGGATCCTTCTCATCCCTTAGAAGTCAAAGGCACCAAATGCTTTCTTATCTTCATCCACATCACCTGGGACAAAGCTGGTGAAGGCCCTACTATAGGGGTTGCAAAGAAGTATTTAAGAGGGTGGAAGCCACCAAAGAAAGAGGCGAGTGTAGGGGTCCCTGTAAGTAGTGTGGTGAAGGGAGTCCCTGGAGCCCCATGATACACCATCGCCAGTCTTCATGCCTTGAGGTGCGGACACGTAGGGGCAGTGTGGCTCAGCTCACTTTGGCCCCATCCCAGTATTGGCGCCCTACCCGAGCTTCTGAGTTAGTGGCTTAGAACAGTAACAGTGGTTTTTTTAGTTCTTGTCTCCAAAATCTTCCTTGTAGTTTAGTTACATAACTTCACTGCTTATCTTCTACTCCAGACCTCCCTGCACTGTTTATCTAGCTGCTTTGTCCCGTCTGTAATTCCTTTACAAATCCTGGAGTTACATTTTTAAATAATAACCATAATGATCGGCTCACAACTGTCTGTTTCAGGACTTTTCTAGCATGTTGAGCCAGCAGGTGCCGGCGCAGGGGTTCCAGAGTCTGCGTTCTTAACTACGGCAATCTGGCTGATGTTTCAGTCTCCATGCGGTCTGCTCTCTGGATAAAAGAGGAGAGGAAACTAGCACATAATGAGCATCTGCTCCGTAGTCACTACAAAGTTTGATAAAACTTTCCCTAGTTGATGATATGCCTTATGACAGTTGACATTTCCATTTTAAAATCCAAATTATTATGAATTAACTTACGTGAGACACTCTATAACTGTCAATAATGAAAGTATACTAATTTTGCCTACATTGAGAAGTGATACATGATTTTGTCAAAACCAGTGAGAATATTATTTTAGTCACTATATCAGATTATTATTAAGAACGATCACCCAACTAAAGTAGAATGGCTACAAATATGAAGCTTCAAAGAATTCTGTGCAGACACCTTTCTGGATTCCACTCCTAAGTTGTCACAATGCTTCTTTGCTTCCAAACTGCCATCCACAAGTTATACTTTCTATATTAAATTATTAGTTAATTAGTTAATAGTTAACTGTTTACTGACTCTTAGTGTAAATAAAAAGTTGAATTTTCATTCTGTGAGGAAACTAAGAGAATAGCCAGTTATTATCCTGATAAAGTTGCTTTTCACATTTTAAATCATGACTCACAAGATGTTTCAGTTGTTAAAATAAAAGTAGAAATGAAGGGTTGGGTGTGTTTTTCCATTGGAAATCAACATTGAAGTTTGATATAACTCAGATGAGTAATATGTACACATTTCTACACCTATCTCTGTCAAAATTGATCATATAGAGTATTATTATTATTGAAGTGGGGGTGAAAAAAGGAGGTGGGAATAGTTATAAGGGTTTGGAGTGAGCTTTATTGGATTACAACTCAGAATAATAAAGTATTGTCCACAAAGTTCCAAGATACAGAAAGAGGTAAGGTCAGTATCACAAAAGAGGAAAAATTTGTTTTGTAGATGAATTCATAGTGTCCTTTTTTTCTTTTTCCTTTTTAGATTCCACATATGAGTGATATCATATGGTATTTTTCCTTCTCTTTCTGGCTTACTTCACTTATAAAGAGGATCTCTAGGTCCATCCATGTTGCTGCAAATGGCATTATTTTATTCTTTTTTATGGCTGAGTATAGACTCGCAGACATAGTAAACAGTCTTATGGTTACCGGGGAAAGTGGGTGGGAAGGGATAAATTTGGGAATTTGAGATTTGCAAAATGTTAACTACTATATATAAAATAGATTAAAAAAAGAAAACAAGTTTCTTCTATATAGCACAAGGAACTATATTCAATATCTTGTAATAATCTTTAATGAAAAAGGAATATGAAAATGAATATATGTATGTATATGCATGACTGGGACGTTGTGCTGTACACCAGAGATTGACACATTGTAACTGTAGTTCAATAATTAAAAAAAAAAGAAAAAAGAGGAAAAATTAAGAATTGTAGCAATGACTGTTCAGCACTATTTCAATCATACAAGAAACCTAAGATGTCAAATAGCAGGATTTAGGAGGGGAATCAAAACCCATTCCCATGGGAAGCCTGGTCACAGAAAGAGACCCATGCAGCCAGAGCAGTTGCCTGAGAGGCTGAGACTGGGTCGTGGCTAAGTTCACGGGTGGTGAGAGGCTGTCCAGGCAGAGGGCACCTCAGGAGAAGAGCACTGAGGCAGGAATTAAAACAGCACGTTCTGTGACAACCAGGAAGCCAGTCACGCTAAATTGAGGTAGGCTTTGCTTAATAGAAGTGAGAAGATCACTGCTTCAGGTAACAGCAAGCATTGGTTTGTGTACCTTCTCTGTCTCTTTGGGCCAGTAATCTGCCTAACTGAGCGTCAGTTTCTTCATTGGTAAAATGGAGATATTGATTGTATGGTCCACCAAATGTTCTCAAATTCAATTCAAGCATAATCCCCAATAATTTTTCATGCAAAATGTTAACTATAGGAAGAGGAACCAAGCCAGTAGAATTGAGAGTAATGGGAACACATAGCCTACTAATTCTCACCTAAAAAGGGGGGATTAGCTTAGAAAGTCTACTGGTTTTTCTTGCCTCAAGATTCCTATCTTAGCAATTCTTTTATTTCTTTGTGTTACACACATGACTTCATCTTTGTCTCTTCAGAGTACCGCAAAATTTTGGATTAATCATGAACACTTTGCAAAGGTGTTTTGTGTTTACAATGATGGAAGAGTATGAACTGATAAATATTCCCATAGCAGGGACCTTAAGAACATCGATAGAATGCAGACTGAGGACTTTGTCTGTCCTTGGCTCTGTCGTAGCAAATAGAACCTAGAGCTTTGTTCTACAGGATGCCTGGACACTGGCTTGGAAGGTTAAAGGAGAATCACCTAAGTTGTTTTGAGCCATCCAAATAGAAGGAAGATAATTTTTAGCATGCTGTTTGTGAAATCTGATTTTAGTATTTTTGTGAAATACTGTCTATGTCCTGTATGCCTATCTGTAGAGAAACATATTTGGGGGTCCACTTTTAAGGAGAATTTGTAGCCACTTTATATACACTGACAAAATATCTTTTTAAAATGGATATACTTTTAAGTTTCCAGCACTTTCATATTAAAATGGAACCTTTACTCTTTTGGCTGATGGTATTCTCATTAATCATTGTTTATCCTTCTAACCTGTTCTTTCTTTCATATGATTGAAATGACAGCTTGAATGATTAGTTCCCTCCTTCAGTTTACGTATACAGAGGGAGAAAGAGCTTTGTATATAAACCTTTTGCTAATCTGTACCTTGCACTGTGGCTAACAGCCTGTGAATGCCTTAGGAGATACAACTCGGGGTCAAAATGGACCAAGACTCTCTAGTTCAGGGAGTTTTTAACCATTTTACCTGTTATAAAATGATAAACTAATGTTGCATCCTAACCTCCCAAGCCACATCTGAAGGGCTGTCAATAGTTTAGAATGGTTTTGCTTTTGGAAAGAGGTATTCTAAAGACTGAATGCTTTGTTTTTGTATTTGGGAAATATTTTGGGTCATGTAATTCTCCTGTGGTAGCACCTAAAATGTATAATTTTAATTTTTTTTAAGAAAAGAATTTTTTACTTCACTCTTCATCAGAGCTCTGTTCTTTTTACCTTTTGCTTTTGTATGCCAAAATAGATGCTTGTGTTTGTACATGTAAATTTAATGGTATGCATTTATTTTGCTGGTTTTGCATAAAGAAGTAGCTCCCAGAAATTATCACAATGTAGTGTAAATGAATTGTAGTTTAATTTTGAAAGAGAACTGTGGCATATCCATACTCTAATTTGGCCTGATTCACTGCTTCTCTACACAAATACCTAAAGGAGATTTATACAAAAGAAAAATAAAGCTGCTTTATATTTTCAGCTGGGGATTTGCTAGGTTTAAGGTAACCTAGATTGTATAGATGATTGTATTATCTGAAAATTTCTTCCTCCATTACCCAAATCCATTGAGATACAATTCAGGTTACATCTACTAGAATCACAGTAAAAGGAATCAGAAAGGTAGAAAGGAAGGTAAAATATTTGCTTCTGACAGACTGCTAATGAGTACTGGACACTTCACATGGACTGTGTGACTTACTCATTTCAGCAACACTTGCTTCGGCAAGTACCACTATTACCTTTATGTGATAGGCAAGCAAAGTAAAGCTCAGAGGGTTATGCCGTTTGTTCAGGTTCACTTGTCTAAAGCCTGGGTTACATCTGGTCCGTCTTTCTGCAGTGTATTTTACTGTTCACTCCTCTCTCTGCAGTCCAGCTCTCATTTCGGGGCAGGTGGTCCCAGACTAGCTGATAACCCTGGGGAGTGAAGAAAACAGAGCCTTTGAGGAGGTGAAGTGGTGTTCAAGGCTGCTTCCTAGGGTTCTTACTTCTCAGACTATATGGAACCAGAAACGAGATGTGGCCACTGCTTCGTCCGTGCTTGCTAGCTCCTCCATTGCCTTGAAAATCCTCATCCCCTGGAATGTGCCCCCGTTACAAGGTGTGGGGCAAGACCAACCAGATGAGCGCTGTTCCTCTGTAAGGGATGTGCGAAGGGCTCAACAAAGCCCCCTAGGTGTGGTGGTTCAGCGGTGAACAGACGTGATCTTTCCCCTCAAGGATGTGTATTACACTGGACAGGGAGAGGGATGAATCCCTTAAAATAAACTAGGTCAACGGATCCGTAACAACTCCAGATTGTGAAAGGGGCCATGAAGAAAACGGTAGTAGGATAGAGGATGGTGGCATGTGGGTAAAGGCTAATTTGGATTTTAATTAGGTTGTTTCTTGAGGTAGTTTGGTCAGAGAAAAGTTCTCCGAGGAGGTGACATTTGAAGTTAGAACAGCATGATAATTAAAAGAGACTAGAACATTCCAGGCAAAGAAAAGAGCCAAGTGCCTCAACCGAGCATCAAGGATGGAGATTTTGAAAGGAAGAAAGAAGGCCAGTGTGGATGGCTGAAGTGAAGGAGCTGCAGGGATGGCTGATACGAAAGGAGTCCAGCAGGACAGAGGCTGAGCAGTGCAGCCTTTGAGGGAGTTTGAGTTTCATTCTGAAAGTAATGTGAGGTCTCTGATACGTGAATGATGTGATCTGACTTATGTTTTTGAGAAGATGACTCTGGGTGCTGTGTGCAAGAATGCATTGGGTGAGTGGGTAGACCGGTGCTAACAGAATGAGATAAAAATGGCAGAAATAATCTTTACAGGATCCAAATGAGATAGATTGCATTGCACACTCCCATTTCTCTTAACGTAATCAGGAAAACATTTCAAGTTAATTGAAATTATTGACTAATCGAGAACTTACATATATTTTAAATGAGTTATTTCTCTTTTACTGAAAAAAAAAGTGAATATTTACATAGCATTGGAATCAACTCCTTTGGAATCAGAGGTTACCTTAAAATCTTGTCATCTAGTTGAATTTCTTTTATAAAGCAGTGAAAAAAATTCAGAGTAAGTTGGGAAAATGTGAGTTTTCTGAATGTGAATGGAATTATTATGTTTAAAAAGATCAGTGAAGCATTGCTATTTGAGCAGAGGAATATTTTGAATAAACGTGATTTCTGTTTAGCAGGTCTGTGAATTGGAGTAGCTTATTCTGTCTGTTCTGCTTCCTTCTCATGATAAATGAAAAGTCAGACGAAAACTGTTATCCAGTTAATGAAAAATACCTAGACGTACCTACAAAACAACAACCATGTCCGTTTTTGTTCAGTAAATGCCTATAATGTGTCAAGCCCTGAACTAGGTGTATAAGCAGTTCATGAAATTCTTAGAAGAATCCTACGGGAAAATATTGTTTCCCCATATTAAGAGTGGGGACTTGAAACTTAGTGAGTAAAATTAATTTGCCTAAATTTACATAGTTTGTGAAAGGGGAACAGATTTATCCCAAGCAGAAAAAAAAAATTGTTATTGAAAGAAAACTTTAAAACAAATTAATTGTCAATATTTATAAGCAGTTCAATATCTGTCTTAGATTTCATGTCTTTTTCTCAAAACTTTATAATTCCAGTAGTGTCTTTTACTAGTTTGAGGAAAATAAAGATCAGTTTGGTGTATCTAAAAAAGAAAAGAACTAAAAAAGACTGGTGACTAAAAAAGAAAGGCAGAAAGAACAATTAGAAAGAAAGATATAAAAAGACTATAGATGTGGAATCTAAAAAAAAGAAAAAGAAAAAGAAGGACACCACAATTCATCTATAAAGCAGAAACAGGCTTGCAGACGTAGTAAATAATCTTATAGTTACCAGGGAAAGGGAGGGGGAAGGGATAAATTTGGGAGTTTGAGATTTGCAAATGTTATCCAGTATATATAAAAATGGATTTAAAAAAAAGTTTCTTCTGTATAGCACAGGGAACTATGTTTAATATCTTGTAATAACCTTTAATGAAAAAGAATATGAAATTGAATATGTGCATATATATGTATGACTGGGACATTGTGCTGTACACCAGAAATTGATGCATTCTAACTGACTGTACTTTAATAATAAAAAAGGCTATAGATAGATATAAAAGAATAGATTTTATTCCAAGTGATTCTGCAAATATTCTACAGTTGCACTGCCTAATTTGGTAGCTACCAGATATATGTGACTACTGAATACTTAAAATGTGGCTAGACAAACTTTTGTTCTGGAAGTGTAAAACATACAGTGGATTTTAGATAGTACCAAAAAAAGTAAATATCATTTTATTAATACTTCATGGTGATTTCATATTGAAATGGTAATATTTTGACATATTGGGCTGGATAAAATCTATTATTAAAATTAATTTCTCCTGTTTTAAAATTTTTATTTAATGTGGCTACTAGAAACATAAAACGGCATATATTGCTCACATTTGCGGCTGGCGTTCTATTTCTGTGGGATGGCACTGGTCTAGGGAGTTTACTCTGTTCCATCCATAGCCTGAGAATCTGGTAATGTCAACAGAAGAAATGCTTTTCTGTTATCTTTTCACAGAGGAGATATTTACTAGGTGAGCTTAAGAAAGAAGGTGCTTGAAGAGTTCTGGGATTGATTTTTATTTCCTACACTTCCCATGACACTAAGTGGATTGTATTTTAGTAATGTCATGAGGCAAACATAATTTTTATAAAAATGAATCTTAATGGAATTTAAAGGTGAATGGATAGCCACCCATTTTCACTTCAAGGCTAAAGATCACTCGTGAAAGAAAAAACATAATTTCTAAGGTTTGGAAGAGTTCTTGAAGTTAAGATCTTATAAAACTCACTTTGCTGGGAAGGACAGAATTAAGACCTTGAAACACTAATTAAAAAACCAAGGGGTTGCCTTTCTCAGGCCATTCCCAAATTAGAATCTGGATCTTGTTTCTTTTAGAAATTGTATGGAAACTTGGTCAAATAAGGTTCAGTCTCTGTGGCATCTGTATGACCTAACACAGCATTTATTATTCATTGATCAAATCTGTACATTGGTGCCATCACCTTACTTAGTGAACCTAGACTTTGGGCGGGGCGGGGGGGGGGGAGGTATAATTTAAGTTTATGTCTCACTCTGGAATTTCCAGCAGTGAGAATTACTGAGTTTCATTCACATTAGGATCTCATAGAACTTATTCATCATGCCTCATTTCTTCTTCAGATCAGTTCAGAGTAGGTTTGCCTTGGAGAACAACATGTGGAGTCTTTGGAAGTGACAAATGTGCTGTTGAGGGGTATTAATCAGATAAAATTTAAAAGACATTTGTGTCTGGCCTTAAAGTCTTTGGTCTGGAACAAATGGCAGTCAGAATCACGCAGTCCAAAGTGTTGGAAAACGATCAGGAGTCTGTGTGACTGACCGTGCATCTGTCGTATGTGACTCTTGTGCACCTGCCATTTAAAAGATGAGGGTTGTTTTATTTTCCGTTAAATTTATAGCTGGATATAGTTTACGTTTCAAAGGTGGATTTTTAATTGGTGAGAATGAAACACCTTGACAACGTTTAGACGATTCCAAACCCTTGGGAATCAAATTTTGTTTTCAGTTCTCACTTCCCTTTACTATACAGTTTTGGCTCTTTAGTCCATCTTTGAAAAAATTCATCTCAGAAATAAAAAGAAAATTATAGAGCTCGCCATTCCCACTTCTTCACATTTTCAGGTCATCTCAAAGTTTGATCAAACACGAAACGTGAAATCAGAGAGCTCCTCCTCTAAGACCTCTGTAGGAGTGGGTAGTTTCCGGATATTTTAGTGGTAAAAACAAGATACTTGGGAAGTTTGAAACAGATTCAGACACACATTTTGTATGTTCTCAGAATTACTCAGTCCAAAACTGTTGTTACAATATATTCTGGTGCTTGTAAAGTGTAAAGTAAGACGTTTTATTCATTATAAATATGTGGAATATTTAGAAGAAAAGATAAAGAGAATATCTGCATGCCTTGGGGGATTAGTAATGATTTTTAAAAATTGGGTAAAAGTGCTAAAAAGAAAAAAATAGAATATATTAAATTTAGAAATTTTACTAATCAAGAAACAGCACTGAGAGAGGAAAAGAGGTAAACTATTTGGTAAGAGAATATGTTTTTAATACATATTTCAAACAAAGGAGTTGCATCCAGAATACATTTAAAAATCTCAAGTTAATCAGAAAAAGACATATAGAGAGTTGGGCAATTGTATTGTATAGGTACTTCTCAAAAGACAGTATCCAGATGGCCAGTGAATACATAAAAAAGTCTTCAATTCCACTAGTTATCAGGGAAATGCAAATTAAAATGGGAAGAAATACCATAGCACATCACTAGAAGAGCAAAATTAAAAAGACAGGGACAAACACGAAGTAATTTGATGAATTACAGAAACTCAAAATGCCTGTAGACTTCTGTTTGGACTGTAAAAATCTCAACCATTGGAGAAACTCTTCTGCAGTATCTGCTAAATCAGAACATGTGCATGTAATATTGAGCCCATCAGTCTGACTGTACTCACTGAAATGTCTGCCTGTGTTCACCAAAGAAACAGGTGATCGTAGAAGCATTTGTAATAACCACATAACTGGAAGTGACTCCAATGTGTTTCTAAGTAGAATGAACAAATAAATGGTAGTGTATACATACACTGAAATATTATCCAGCCAAGAGAATGAGTGAATATGATTAAGTAACATAACATGGATAGATCCCATAAGCATTAGATTGAGCAGAAAATGTCAGTCACACACACACAAATGCAACAGGACGTCATTATATAAAATAGAATAAATTTGATACACAAACGGAAAAAATAGATACTGATACATAAAAATCAATTTTAGATATATCAAATTGTAAAATACTTCTAGAAGGAAGCATAGCAGAAAATTTTCACTATCTGGAGATAGACAAATATTTCCTAAACTGGACTCCAGAAGTCACTAACCATAAAGAAAAACAAAATTCTGATTGGAATTTCTTAAAAGAAGGAATTCTTATTAATTATTAATTAAGAGACATAATTAAGAGAGTCAAAAAATGAGACTAGCGGGGAAAAATTTTGTAATATTTTTATGCAAGGAAGGACATGTATTTGGAAATATATGTGTATTTACTAGTTTTATATACACTACAGTCAATGAGAAGAAGGAAAATAATGCAACAGAATATCTGAACAGACTTGATTTTTATTTCACAAAAGAAGATTTCCAGATATCCAATAAACATGTGAAACTGTACTCAGAAGCATTAATTTTTAGGAAATGCGAGTAAAACCATGATAAGATAAAACATTGCCATTTGCAGCAACGTGGGTGGACCTAGAGAACATCATTCTAAGTGAAATGAGTCAAAAAGAGAAAGAAAAATACCATATGGTATTACTCATATGTGGAATCTAAAAAAAGAAAAAAAGAATTCTGATGAACTCATCTGCAAAACGGAAACAGACTCATAGACATAGTAAATAATCTTATGGTTACTGGCGGAAAGTGGGTGGGAAGGGATAAATTTGGGAGTTTGAGATTTGCAAATGTTAGCCACTGTATTTAAAAATAGATTTTAAAAAATTCTTCTGTAATGCATAGGGAACTATATTCAATATCTTATAATAACCTTTAATGAAAAAGAATGTGAAAATAAATATATGTATGTATATGCATGACTGGGACATTGTGCTGTACACCAGAAATTGACACATTGTAACTGACTATACTTCATTAAAAAAAAAAAAAAAAAGATACCTCTTCTGGATCTGTTTCTGCAGTTTTAAAAAGAGGGCTAAATCATATTGTAAAAAAAAAAAATTTTGGAAGAAAAATTTTCCAAATATTTGCAGTCAAATGAACTAAGGTGACTTTTGAAGGTCCAACTTTCGGAATCCCAGTCTTGATTTTGACTATATACTTTTGCAGTCATAAACAAGGAGGAGAATTTCTTGCAATTTATGTACTATTTCTCATTTTCCAGGGAAATAGTGTAGGAAGGCTTTTTCTATAAAGGAGACTATAAGTACTAACATGGAGTGTCTTGGGAAATAGTAACTTCACTGTCCATGGAATATTCAAACAGAGGATGAGTGGACATCTGAGAGGGATGCTGTAATGGAGTTTTTGACATTGCTTAATAAATTGACTTTTTGACAAAAAAAAACACCTTTTAACTCTGATCTTCTATTTCAGTAACTTGTACAATCCAAAATCAATTTTAGAACTTTCTTGGTGCCAAGAAATCTGGATTTAAAATTGGAAAAATATTTATCTGTGTTATTTTTCACTCTATGCTATATTTTCAAATATGTGACCATTTAGTATTGTATAGACCTAGTTAAAACACCATCCTTGTGCATTCCAACATTTTTCTTGAAATGCATCTAATATCTTCTCTGAAATATTAGCAAAATGTCAATCCCCAAATAATTTTAATATATTGACTCAGTTTTTATACCAGTTGGATTTTTTTAAATACATTTTCCACCTTTATTATAGTTGTTCTCGTATGTAATTAAAGGTTTAATAATAAATTTATAATTTTTCAGATTGACTGTTTAATATTAGCCACAGAAGACTGCAGCATCTTCAGTGTATCTAGACCTATAGCCTGTCTGTATTTAAAAAAAATTTCAACAAATTTAAGAAAAAAGATAGAGTCATTCATTGTCACATTCATCACACATGTTGGTGTTTCGTGATGTGTGAGTGTATGACTCAGCATTATTTTTCAGTGAAAAGTCTGGAAACAACCAGCCTTTATAGTCATTAAGAAGAGAAAGATAGCTGAGCATTGTGAGAAAACCAGTATAAATTGAGCCTTGTCTAGCGTAAAGTTCTTAGATGATTAGTTTGGAAGTTTGTGTTTATTTTTCTCCTCTAGTCCTCTGCTGGATTTAGGTCAATCCTTGTTGCTTCTGTATCATAATTTCTAAATTGGAAACAGTCTGTGTAAATAAAATATGTCATTTTTAATTAATAACTATCACTAAACCTCTCCCTACAGTCTTAAAATATGTATTTCAACTGAATGATATTTCATCAGGATATAATCGTATAGTAATATTCTCATTTCACAAATAGCTTAATAGTTACTGCTTTAATAGAATCCCAATGATCTCTACCTTTGGCCAGTAAAGGAATAGTATTGTGTACCTACTGAAGAATCAGAGTCCATAGGTATTTCTGTCTTCAGATGACCTCCCATTGGCTTTAGGATCCCAGAATCCTCAGTATTCATGTTGTGCCTAGTAAGTACTAGGTGCATTCTAGTTACTGAGAACACAGCAATTAACAAACAAGATCAAATTGTCTACTCCTTGGAGCTTGTATCCAAGTGTGTGTATGTGTTGGTCGGGGACAGACTGGCAAATTCAGCAATAAACACACACAATCACATTCTCCCACACAGTGATCAGACTTTAAATGAAAACAGAGCTTCATAAAAGGAAGCAGTGGGAGTGGAGGAGCTGTGGTTTTAGGTAGAGAGATTGGGGGAGGTCCCTCTATAAAGAAACATTTATGCAAAGATCTTGTGGTAGATTGAATTACTGGTCCTGGTCCCAATTCTTTACCTATCCCTATATCCACATCCTTTGTCACATTACTTTGTAGTTTCTGCCACCAAAGGAGGAGTCCTCTACCCTGCTTCTTGATTTTGGACTTAGTGATGTGACTTGCTTTGGTCAATGGGATGTTAGCAGATGTGGACAAAACAAAGGCTTGAAATATGCTTGTGCATTGAGGGGCAGTGCATTGTGGCTCTACCATTTGCATGAAAGTATTCCTTCTAGATCGCTATTGTCCCTTCCCCTGGGGCCACAGATGGACTCTGCATGGAACATACATGAGCTTAACTCACAGTGGGAAGCCCAGTCCTGCAGGGCCCACAGTTTGAAGTAGAAACCACAGACAAGCCCAGTCTAATTTATCTGACCTGCAGAAAATCCACACACTCATGAGAGACTAAAATAATGCTATTAAAGCTTCTGAGTTTTGCAACAGTTTATTATCCAGTAATCGTTTTTTACACACATCTGGAAGTCATTGGAGAGGAATAATGCAGATCTCTAGTTAAAAATTAACCAGACAGAAGGAGCAGCAACAGCAGATGTCCTGAGAAGGGAGTGTGTGTGTTGTGTTCAAAGTGGCAAGGAGGATTGTGGCTCTTGTAAAGTGAGCCATGGATTATTGTTGTTGTTATTGTTTCTTGTATCATCATTGTTGCTGCCCTGCAGCCAAAGACCTCCAGGAACATACCTGTAGTTGAACAAGTTGGGTTTATTATTGGTTTCAGCACAGGAGAATATACATCATGGGGAACCATAGACTGTCTCAGGAAGAGGGTGTTAAAAAGAGCATCTACAGGATTTGAGTTCTGGTCAGGTAATTGGAGTAAGGTCTGAAGAAATGGGAAGTTCTCTCTAGACTGGTTGTGGCCAGAAAGGGAGGGTAGTTCTGTGGTCGGGTGTCTCAAGAAATATTACCCACAGGGAGGCAAGAGGAGAATGAGGAGAAGTTAGGCTGACTAGGAAGCAGTGTTCATCTATGGGTAGTCTATTGACATTGTTTTTATTGTGCTAAGACACATTTTATCACCGTCTCATAGAAACCTTGGCTGAGGATGGTATTTTGTGAGAATGTTTGTGTCTAGTAGAAAAACGCGGTCCAGCTGTGAGTGTCAGGTCAGCTTCTGAATGTCAGAAGCTGTATTTTTTTTTCACTCTCTCTCATGATTATCATTCTCACAGATAGCCCCAGGGTTCTGACACCAGTCCCATAAGAAATTTTTCAACAAAAATGATCAGAAGAGCATCTGTTGTCTACCAGTGTGACTAAATACAGCAGGATCCAGCAGCCACACACACACACAAATACATACACACACAAACATACATACACACACAAACATACATACACACACACGGACACACACAAACTATACAGTGTCCTTATCAGTTCTGTAGTATCTTGAAATATCAACATATCAGAGACACTGATTAGATGACCACAAGAGAAGTCACACTTCTTCATGTTCTGTAAACTCTTATTAAATCAAAGTGTAGGTGAACTATTATGTTTTAGGTGCTGAGTGTTCAGTGAGTAAAGCAAAGCCCCTTCTCATACAGGCTTCAGAGTAAGAGTATACATTAAAATAAGTTATACGCTGTAAAGTGATTGCAAAGCAAGTATCTGTGTTGTTTTGCAGTAAATCAACTTACAAAGAGCATGTAAAACAAAAATTGTGTATCATTACCGTTAATAAGTTGTATTATTAATAGAGCATCAAATATAGATTACATTTTCAACAATGTAAACTAATAATTAGCCAGACAAATAGTAGCAAAAATTCATCAATCTCCCAGTATCACAGTAGTCAGTAGCTGTGGGAGAAACATACACAATACAAAAAAAAATCTGAGTTTTTAAAAATTAAACTGAACGATTAGAATCAAGGTAAAATATAAGATACCTAAAATATTAGGTAAAATACATCAGTCATTTTGTGAATGTGCTAGTTACAGTATGACTTCCTCCCTCTGAAAGTAAGAGAGCACTCAGCAGCCATCCAGTAAACTGTTTCCGTTAATTCAGAAATGTAGACGTTACAGTCTACTAATCATTTAAAAGTATTCTTACACAAAATTTATCAATTCAGAATTTTACTTTGTTCCAATTTTAATTAGCTGTAACTTGACTAGTATAAGCCAGACCTTATTAGTTTATAATAACAAGAAAATTGATGGATTGGGTAAAGGCAGTCTCAGGTAGCTGATGCACTGGACGTGGCTTCAGATTCCAGTCCCGTTCCTGTATGTACTGAAATCATCAACTTTGCTATTCAGCTTTGTCCAGGAAAGAATAAACATAAATCAAATGCCCTCCCCTCTACAGGAAGCCAATATACATGTTGCCGAAATCATATTTATTTCTACTAGTAGGTCTTAATCTGATGGGAGCTAAGAATGATAATTAGGACTCTTAAATTTTGAATAGAAATTTTTTTTTGAAAACTGTATCTTCAGAAAATGGAGACTTAATTCCTATGTATTCCCGCTTGCCCCGCTGACTTTATTGATAGAGATGGTATTACTAGAACTTAGGAACAGGCATATGGAAAAATACACCCCTGCTGTTTTGTAAGTCTATGAAGGCAAGCTCAAATTCAATGGCTGGAAGATTCCTTAAGAGTCCGTTATGCCTGGAGAGCAAAAGGCAAGGCTTTTGGACTGGACCGTGATATTTGCCCCACACATGTCTTTCCCTCCCTCCTTTGCTCGCTCCCTTCCTTCCTTCCTTCCTTCTTCTTCCCTCCCTCCCTTTCCTCCTTTAAGTAATGCTCAAAAATTTCAAATTGCTTTTTCTGTGTGGAGTTTTTAAATTGAAGTATAGTTAGTTTACAGTGTTGTGTTAATTTCTGGTGTATAGCATAATGATTCAGTTTATATATGTACATATATATATTCCTTTTTCATATTCTTTTTCATTATAGGCTATTACAGGATATTGAATATAGTTCCCTGTGCCATACACTAGGACCTTTTTGTTTTATCTATTTTATGTATAGTAGTTAGCATCTGCAAATCCAGAACTCCCAGTTTATCCCTCCACCCCCACCCTTTCCCTGCTGGTAGCCATAAGTTTGTTTTCTATGTCTGTGAGTCTGTTTCTGTTTTGCAAATGAGTTCATTTGTGTCTTTATTTATTTTTTTTTTAGATTCCACATACAAGTGATATCATATGGTATTTTTCTTTCTCTTTGTGGCTTACTTCACTTAGTATGATAATTTCCAGGTCCATCCATGCTGTTGCAGGTGGCATTATTTCATTCTTTTTTATGGCTGAGTAATATTCCATTGTATATATGTACCACTACTTGACCCAGAACTTTAGATTTCTGGCTTCTTATGAAGAATTAAAATGTGTCCTTTGCAGGCCTGTGTTTCTGCATGGCTACTGTCAGCCAAAGCTGAGTGCTAGCTGCTTTTTCTGCTCATTTATGTTCCTGCCTGTCTTCTCCCAGATTTTGGTTTTTGATGTCTGATTCCATCTAATACCTTGCCTCCAAGCATTAAATTACTCAAGAGAAACACATGCTGTCTTCATATTCCCCACCATCCTCTCTTTCTCAGGGTCTTGAAGTTCTACATTACCTATATAAAATAAATCTTTCTTTTGGTAAGTTGAGTACATTTTCTCTGAATATGATTTACATGACTATAGATAATACTGTCTGAGTCATAATATCCTTCTTGGGTTAGACAGATGCTCGGTCACATAATTCTTTTTTAATGTTCCTATGCTTTTTGTTCTCCTTCCTTTAAATACGAGTAATCATGATTTCACCCATCCTCTGATGGGCTCTGGTGTTTAGTGAAATAATAGTGAGTAGGAAGTTTATTGCAGCTAGCAGAATCATTTATTTTAATACCATACTTGAGAAATAGTTTAACTTGTTCTACAGTGAACTTTCTAGCCCCTGCAAGTGGAACAGCGGAGTGCATGGGAGTCACTACTCATGTTGTAAAGTAGGGAGCCTTTGCTATAAGTATTCATATTCCAGCTCCTGTGACTGACCCTGAGAGTCCCACAAATCAAAACAGGATCAGGAAGTAGCAAGAGGGCTTCATGCCCAAAGAAAAATTCAAGTGATTCAGAAGTTCCAGGCAAATGATTAAACTGACAAGCAATTATATCAGAATATGTTACTAAACATTGCTAGAGCGCCTTTCTCTTTTTTTGTGTGTTATGCATGTAACATATTTATAATTTCTAAATAAATTTATCAAAATTATGCATGCCTACATTTAAATAGTCACATTGTTCTAAATGTTTTATTTCAGAATAAGTATTCCTTCAGTCATTCCTATCCCCAATTTTTGATCCCTAGAAAAAACATTTTTTATCCTTTTTATGTGAGAGAGACCATGCTGTTTTGAAATAGCATATGTAGGTTGCTGCTTCTTGGTTTTTCCAGGTAGAGATGTCTTTCCCAGTGTAGAACATGAATATTTAGCTCTCTTTTTACCACCTCCATCTCTGCCAAACACACATACACTTCCATCTCTTTTTTCTTAATATTATAGTTGTTCCATCATTTTGTTTAGGTCAACAATGCTAAGTCTGTTGCAGACGTTTTTACTGTGTTTTTTATGTGTTAGACATTTTCTCCAAACTTTACAAATATTAATTTATTTAATTCTCAAAACATCTCCTACTCTAGGAGGTAAATACTATTTTATGTACCTTCTACAGAAAGGAAACTGAGGCACAGAGGGGGTGAGTTCTGTTAGTAAAGACGTTTGTGCTTCAGGCCCAAGGAGTCTGGTTCCAGAGCCCATGCTGAACTGCTAGGTTTCATTGTTCCTCAATTGTCAGTGTTTATATTATGACCAAGAAACTGCTGGAGGGGATGGGTTCTTTTTGAGGGACAGAGGAAGCTTTTAGAGGGTTTTGTACAAAGGAGTGGCATGATATGGTTTAAAATTTTTTTTAAAGTCACTTTGGTACTGTGTTAAAAATAGATGGTCAGGAAGTAAGTGTAAGATGTGCAGTGTTGAGGCAGCATGAGGAATAAAGGGCCATCTTGCCTTGAACTGAGTAGATCTGAGAGCGAATTCACACTTTGAAGGGTATGTTGAAGTCAGATTTTAAAGGCTTTAAATTATCAGTCGAAAGATTTTTCTATTTTATACTGTAGTCAACTTATTAAAAGTTATCACCGGAACATATAACCATATACAAAAGGGAGCTGAAGAGACAGCACTGGTGAGTTTGCAGGAAGGGAGATCACCAGGGACTGGGGCGGTCAGGAAAAGACTGACAGCTCGTCACACAGGGACCTTCCAGACTCCAAACTGCATCTGGCTCTTTGAGCAGCCTCATTACCGTCACCCACTCTACCCCCTGGTCCTTGAGGACGAAGAAAGGTGAGTTGTGGCCAAAGCCCAGAACGCAGCCAGCCTCACTGGTTGGAGAGCTGCTCCACCATTAATCATTTGGACTGGGCACGCATGGAGGATGGATGTTCTCGGAGGCTGAGGGAAGCTGTTGAAGAGAGCTGAAGCAGAACAGCTGCGGGCCAGGAAAGCAGAAGACTTGTTTTTGTCTTTCCCTGACGTTCAGTGAAGCCCGCTGAGATGCGCTGTGAAAGTCTGGGAAATGGTGGCATCTCCCAGACAAGTCTTAGGTACGGAGTATCGAAGAGGCTGTTCATAGGCTAAGGCTCAGGCAAAACCGAATCTGAAGAGGCAGGATTGTGACTGAGACCACAAGTTAAGTTGTCCTGGATACCGGAGCTCACCTGCCTCCAGTAGCCATGTCCTTTTAGGTCCCCTGCATAGGGACATGAGTGTGAGGGAAGCAAAAAAATGAAAGTTTAATTTGAAAACTTAGTAATATTTTGTGAACTACATGGTGCTCCCCAAGGGATGGAAGTCAAATAATGTCCTGGTATTAACCCAGATCCAGGGAAGGAGACTTAGCAGACTATATAAAACCCAATATTCTATAATATTTTCCCACTGTCCTTCTGATTTCGTCACTCCAATCCATTAAAGTAGTTGCTTCTTTATAATTAATATCAGACCTCACACATACCAGACCTCTACCATGTTAACTTCTAAACTAGAGAGCATTAGAGTGGACGCTTGGCCATTATCATATTTGGCGCTCACAGGGAAGGGGAGGAGAAAAGGAACCACAAGCTACTCGGCATCTATCCTGTGACAAATACACTGCAACCCTCAGTGGTAGGAGGTATTTTTCCCATTTTACACAGGAAGGAGCGTGACAGTTGGTGAGACTTACCCGCGGTGTACAGTTAGCTTGTTAATAAACTGGAATTTCAGGAGTGGTTTGGTTGTCTTCAGATCTCGTGCTCCTTTTTCCATTTCTCCTTTCCCTCACTCCTGTTTTCTTCCTTCCCTCCCTCTTTCTATCCTTCCTGCCTTTCCTAACCATTTATTCAACCAGTATTTTTTGATGCCCTGCCTTGTAGTAGCCATGACTTTAACCATTGGTGATACAGTGATTAATCATTTTTATCCTTAAGTTGCACAACGCGTGGAAGAGGATGCAGAAAGTAAGCAGACATCTAGAATAGACTGTGATATGGGCTACAGTAAGGGAAGAACTGAGTTCTGTGGGTGAGAGTCCATCAGGAGAAGTTTCCAAGAAGACACTTCAGCTAACACTGGGATAAGGGGTAAAACATATTAAGAGAAATAGAGTGTAAGTCTGTTTCAGGTAGAGGAAACAGTGTATGTGAAACTGTATACAAGAGCACTGACGGCCATGGTGGATGCTTCTTTGAGAATGAAGGATTTGGTCCCCTCACTGCTAGAAATTCTGCCAGTAGACAGACCGAAGCAGACAGTTGTCCGAGGGAAGAGCTTTTACTAAAGATAATTGCCTTGTTCAAGGTCACACCTTTTTTCCTAAAGCTCTTCAATGATTTATCAACAGGAAGTATAAAGGGCCAGCTACCACTCTCCAAGTCAGTGCAATTACGAAGGACAGTCCCATCTTCAGAGCTCTCCGTGGGGTTAGCTGCAGCCTTCACTGAGACTGCACTGCAGTTCAGTTTATCGGTCTGTCCAGTCCTGCTTCCTTTCCGTACCTTCCACAGGCATGAATCCCGAGAGACCTAAACAAGCCTCCAGAACTCAGGGTCTGCTTTCTAAGGAATTCAGCCTGCACCGGTGGCACAACTGACGTTTTATAAATAGTTAAATATGACTTGTGCTGGAATTGGGATCTGAACAAAAGTGAGAAAAGATTGTAAGAAATGCACCCAGAGAAATGATCATGTTTCTGATCTTGAAGAGTCGTGGTGACTGTGAAATCTCTCAAAGAATAATGCCTGCCAACAGCTGACCTCTGGAATGGGAGTTCTTTGGAACGTGACAAAAGTCCTCTCCATCCTGCAATTTAATTCTGTATCACACATCCTTGTCATGCGTAGCATTCATCAAAACTACAGTTTTACGGTTGGTTATTGTTAGTTCATCCAACTGTGACTTCGGTGGGAACAGGGCATGAGTCTGTCTTCGACACTGCTGTAGCTTTCGGGGCTTGGCACAGCTTTGGGCATGCAGGGAAGAGGTCAATACAAATTTGTTAATTCGCTACATAAATGTTAGTCATCACCAAGCCAAGGGCAGTATATAACTTTGAAAAGAATTCCTTGCCAAGGGTGTGGGACTTCCACTCTTAGAGACCGAAAGCATGTGAGCCATCAAGATTATTGAAAACAAATGCCATTTTATGTCTGCATTAAAAGCAATCGAATTCTACTCGGTCAGTGAGCATGCCCTTGTAAAATTCACTGTGTAGCTATATTTTTCACTTATATCCTGAGAGGCACTTAATAGTTATATTATTAAGAATTTATAAAAACTGGAAATTTGTCTATTGAATGTCTTGGGTTGATGGAACCTATATTTTGAGGACCTCTGTCTAGCTAAAATATTTTATTAAAACAGCCTTCAGTCCCTAGTGACCAAGTCTTTCATTCCATAGAAATGATGAGATCTTTAAGAGGAATGGTGGGTTATAAATTCTCTGTTCTTGTTAGAAAGCTGAAACCTTCTTCTGGAGGTGCTACTACAATGCTTAATTTCAGGTAAGATGAACCTGAGAGTTGAGAAGAACGTTTGTTTTTAGGTTATAGTGTCCATCATTGGAAATGTGAGTCTCCTAAAATGGGACTGTTTTGCTACAAGCATCTCCTCTAAAGCAAGCACTTGGAGCATCTGGAGTGAGCAGGTGATCATCTCAATATTGTGAGTTTATTACAAAGAGCTGAGCTGCCAAAAATGCAGAGAGGACACAAGAATTTTGGCTCAAAAGAATGTCTGTCTCTCTAATATTATTTATATATTTCCCCCCCTCAGATCACAAAGATTAATAATAATTGCCTATCTATCAACTGAATTGTTAACATTTCATTAAATGGATCTTTGAAAATGCAAAATCATGAAGCCAGTGAAGATTTTTTTTATGATTTTACATAAGAAAGCTTATGACTTTACAGTATGAGAATTGAAAATAAGACAGACATCCAAAATGGTATAAAAACTGTCAATAATCGTGAAGAATATGGTATTTTGCCCTACTTGCCATCTAACAAGTAAGCCTGTTACATTTTTATAGATCATGACAAAGGACAAAAGACCCTTCCTCATGGTACAGCAGGTGGATTGAGCTTCAGTCCTGGCTTCAGTTCCCTTCGTCCCTGCCTCCCTAGTTCCCTAAGTGTGATTCAGAGGAAGACCCAGATGGGTGCAGTACATCCAGTGAATTTGTGTCACTGCTAAGAACCCAAGTTTTGGAAATGACAGTCTTATAAAAGGGCTGCTGACAAATGTTTCCAACTTTGGCCCTAAAAGGAGATACGACTTTTAGTATCCTGATTTGGAGATACATCGGCCCTCTGTTTTACAAGGAGATACTTTCTCTATCTTCCAGTGCTGTTTGCTGTACAAATATCCTTGAAAAGATTGGAACAGAAGGTGTCAATGCCTTTTGATAAAATGTGCAGAAATCCAAGAGAGACACAAGGAAGAACTTTCTCCCAACTACAGAACTGTAAGCTTAAGTGTCTTTTCTTTTAAAAACGAATATGTATATTTTTATAGCTGACATATTATGTGTAAGAGTTTCTACTTTACTACATCACTACTGTATTATAAGAAAGACAAGGACACTGAAACTTAGCTATATAGAAAAACCAGGGAAACACACAGTGAGCTGAAGAGAAGGCTACAACTAGATTTCAAGAAGCCTTAGTTCTGTTATCCCCACTTCCCCTTCAGTAGTGAAATGATTATGCAGGTAATGCAAACACTACTCCGGTTCGGTGAGCACTTGCTAGGTCCTGGGTAGGCGTTTACAGACACTGTGTAATTTCATATTGCTAACTATACGAAGTACAATAAAATATTTCATCTGTACTTAAAATAAATGATGGGTTAATTGAGCTCAAAGATTAAGTATACCACTCATATTTTATAAATCTTCCTCACTATCTCAGTCTTTTGACTCACTGCAAGAGACAACATAGATGACATACTCCTTTGAGAATACAGAGATAACAAGTTGCTATGAAGACACTGGAAGCTGAATGACAGTTTGTGTTACCCAAGCTGTGAAGTACCCCACCCTCTCCCACTCAGGAAAGGGTACCGTAAGTAGTTGAAAGTGACTTTCTAATGAAGATAATTTTGGATCCACCTAAGTCATTCACAGTATTTGTTACTTCACAAGAAGTATCAAGCTACCTCTGGAACACGTTAAAACTGAGTATGGTGTATCAGTGAGTTGTAACTCTGTAATTGAGCTCCTCTCCCAGTCAATGACGAGATAAGAAATATAATAACATAGAACCATGATTAGGTAGGTACATGTGTGGTTATAATTTTTTGGTATATACATTAATATCATAGGCCTCTGATGAAGTAAGGACCTTCTGACAAGGTAGTATATATGGAGAACCTTTGATTTAATAGTAGGGGAAGGAAATTAGAAAGGGTAATAAAATTTTAGAAGAGAAAGCTTCCTATTGATGTAAATGCAACCACACCAGATAGCCCTTCTTCCCATATTTCCTCTTATTTTTTCCTTCCTCTCTTCATCCTTCTTACTGCCCTTCCATTTCTGGTATTATTATAATAAGGCAGGATTAGTCTTAAAGCCATTAAGTTGAGGCAGAGTTGGGTATTTGAGACCAAGCAGAGGAAGGAGGCTGTCCACGTAGGAGTTCTACACAGTGTGAAGTCTTCGTGCCCAAGTGGGGTCAGGAGGCCACGTAGGCCAGTCAGAGGCAGCGGCGGGGCCGGGGGTGGTTATGAGGGTGATTGACTAACACGCACATCAAGGATAATGGGCGTCGGGCTCCTTGCTGTCAGAGGATGGAACTACAGATACGGAAAGGAGAAAAGTAGAACAAACGCTGTGGTGGTGAATTGGAATTTGAGGTATCAATGTGAATTTACACTATTAAAGATAGAAAATAGAATATTTACAGAGTTTGAGAGTACCTTCCCACAAAATGCACGCAAATCACAAATATAAAATTATAGTGCTTTTATGGTGGAAAAAATGACAACTTTGATAAGGGAAAAGCCTGGCACATGCTACACTAGTCATGTGATCGAAGCGTACAGCATCAGTGAAGGGGCAAATTAAAACTGCCACCTGGCACATTCTACACTAGTCATGTGATCGAAGCGTACACAGCATCAGTGAAGGGGCAAATTAAAGCTGCCACCTGACACGGTGAAGTAAGAGGAAGGCAGCATGGCTTCTGTGCTACTCAGTACTGATGGAGAGGAAACATCACAGCCTCACATCAAGAGAAACTCTACAAAACAACTGGCCTGTAATCACTTAAAATGACAAATTCGTATAAGTTACTGAAAGACTGGGGAAAGACTGCAAACTGAAGACGACTGAAGAGACCTAACAAAAAGTAGTGCATGATGCTGGACTGAGTTCTTGTGCAACTAAGGACATTTTGGGGACACTGGCAAAACTTGCATGGGATCTACGGATTAGATGGTAGTAATGTGTCCGCGTTGATTTCCAAGGTTGACGGATGTGGTGGGGTTAGGTAGGTGGATGTCCTGGTTTGTAGTTAACACGCACTAAAAGGATGATGGAGTGCGTAAGGCAGCAGGTTGACAATTCAGTCTTGTTCGGGGAAAAGATGTACTTTGTATTCTGCTTGCAACTTTTCTGTAGACTTGAGGTTTCTAAGTACAGTTGAACTTTGAACCACATGGGCTTGAACTGCACAGGCCCACTTATGCTGTATACTTGGATTTTTTTCTTTTTTCGGTACATACATACTACAGTACTACACGATCCAAGGTTGGTTGGCTCCACAGATGATGAACCGTGGATATGGAAGGGCCAGCTGTAAAGTGATATGTGGGTTTGCAACAGTGCAGGGGTCGCCACCCCTAACCCTTACATTATTCAAGGGTCATCTGTATGTATATGTAAATTAAAAATAATAAATGAACAAACAAGTAAATAAGTAAACAAACATATGTGAGAGAGATTGTTCTCACCAATTAAGGACTAACAGCATGAACTGTCTAAAGGGGATCCAGACACAGGTTCATTTTAGCCTTTAGGCAAAAAAGAGGATGCTTAGGGCCTAGGAAAATACCTGAGACCAGAAAAACAGGTAGACAAAATTATCGACTTGAAATTTAAGTCACGAAATAAAAATTAATAAATGTTTAAGTACACATATTATTATGTCAACCTCATTAACTGCTAGATTGAGGATTTATAAAATTTTTGCTACATTTTAAAGCAACTTACAGGTTCAATTTCTTACAGTGAATGATCTCCCAGGCTTGTGCAATAATTGCTAAAGAAATCAGTCAACCATAAATGAAATGAGTTTCTCAGTGCCAAGTAATTTCAGACGTAGAGTAACAAAAATCCTTTCAAATATTCAGAGCAGAAAATATATTTAATGTGGGACGGAGATATTTTAATAGCATTCATATGGCATTCAGTGGGGTCTCCACAGGCCTAAAACTGGCCTTCCCAAAGCCACCTGGAGGGTGGTTTGATACATGTTAATTAGACAATATGTCTGTTGGTCAAGAAGGAAAATTCTAATATCTTTTTTGGAAGAACCTGACAAAAATACAAGAAATACGGAATTTTTGGAATGAACGGTCTCTTTAAAAGGGTAGCTATTCCAAAACGATCCAGGTCACTGCCACATAGAAATAACTCACTTTCTTGAACCTCCTGCTTCCGTGTCAGCATCACCAGTGTCAGTGCCCTCTGGCCAGAGACCACCAGGAACATGCCTGTAGCTGAACTAGTGGGTTTATTACTTCCTGCAACCAGGGGGAGTGCACATTCTGGGAAGCCATTAGGTGTCTACCTAAGATGATAGAAATAACCTATTGAAAGATTTGGGCTTTGATTGGGTAATTTGGAAGAGAATCTGAAAACACAAGGGTTTGCTCTAAATTTGGCCTATCAGAAGGTGGGAGGAATCCTATGATTGAGTATTTCCATAAATCCTAGTTACATATAAGGGAGACTAGCATGAGGATAAAAGACCTAATTATGAAGAAATAGCAGTCCCTCATTGTGGTCAAGAGTGAGAGATGCTTGGTGTTGTGTGAGTTGTACGGTGACCGTGTTTTTCTGTCGCTCTATCATGGCCTCAGAATGACCTTGTCTGATGCTGGTGTTCTCTGAGACAGTTTATGTTCAACAGAAGAGAAACGTGCTCCAGGTGTGAGCACCAGCCCACCTATAATAACACTGGGGCTACCTGTGAGCGTCAGGCAAGTCCCCCATTGTCAGTTTTCCTTCTCACAATTTTGGGCAGGACTTAACCTGTTTCAAAAATAAATAATTTGCACAAGGAAGATAACCAATATTTTATAATTTTAAATGGAGTAAAATCTGTACAAATCTCAAATCTCTATGCTGTATATCCAAAACTAATAAAACATTATAAGTCAGCTGTACTTCAATTTAAAAAAAGTAAATGCTTTACTGAATAAGCTTCCAGTCTCTTCCCTGTTCACTATTCACCTTAATTATTTCTGCTTTTCAGGGCATTTTGTTAGAACTGGAATGTTGTAAACAGCATAGGCTCTGTAGGGGTCTAACTGTCTTGGTTGGCAATAAGAATCTGCCTCCTCTTGGTTCTGTGCATTTGAGCACCCTACTTCACATTGCTAAGCCTCAGGTCCTTTATCTGTAAAACGGGGTTAACAACTTTGTAAGATTGCTTAAATGATGTTAGGCATGTAAAGTGCTTACCATTGTATCTGACAGAGTGAACGTTCAGTAAAAGCTCTTACAATCACTCTTGTTGCAGACTCACTAGTAATCATCCTGCTAAGCCCCAATCCAACCTCAACTCAGTCATTCAACAAATATTTATTCATTTCTTACAGTTTTAGGCACTGAGAATATAGTCTTGAACTTTCAGGGACCTTACTTTCTAACAAAGGAGACGAGCAACCAGCAAAACAACAGCTAAGAGATAAGATGCTTATGTAATAACAAAAATAACAGAGAATGTCTGCAGTGGTCACAAGGAGGTGAATGTTTAAGCAAAAGTAGGGATAACTGGAAGAAATCAGCTGTACCTATGTCTACGAAAACAGCTTACACTTACCAGACAGAGGAAACAGAATAAGGGACTTAAGATTCCAAAGAGGTTCATCTATTCAGCGATCCCCTAAAATGCTGCCCTTTGATCTTTTCTTGCATAAAAATGGAATTTGAACTAGTCATTAAGAGTCTTCTTTGGAATTGATATCATAGCAAGAACAGTATTGGTATTTACTCAATTCTGGGATTTTATCATGTGTACGAGGTATCATTGATATAGAAATAGCTTCTGAAAAAGAGTAGAATCATGGGTCCAACAACTGTGCACATTCATTTATAAGTCAGTCCACTCAGAGAAACATCAACATGTGAAGGGGGAAGTTTCTTTGAACCAATGAATTGCTACTGTCTGTTGAGTACTTACTATGTGCAAGTCATTGGGTAACATGCGTCACCAATGTCATTTCATGTAATCCTCACAGCACCAAGATGAGATAAATACTCTTACTGTCCTTATTTTTTAGTGAAGAGACCTGAGTCCATAAATGTTAAAAAAAAAAAAAAAAAAAACTTGCCCAAGGCCACACACTTGATGAGTGACCGACAAAAACTCAAACCCAGGTTTGTCTTATCTCAAAGTCTTTTCCCTCAAACACTGTGTGACCAGAACAAGACTTTCACCCTCTCTGGGCTTCAGTCTACATTCTGTAGGATGAGTCATTTTATTTATATATATATATATGTGTATATATATATATACACACATACATATATATATATATATATTTATTTATTTATTTTATTGAAGTATAGTTGGTATACAATATTATATAAGTTATGGGTACATAATATTCTATAAATTGTATACTCCGTTTATAGTTATTATAAAATATTGGCTGTATTCTCTGTATTGTACAATATACTTATAGCTTATTTTACACATAATAGTTTGTACCTCTTAGTTGCCTTCTCCTATATGGCCCCTCCCCTCTTCCCTCTCCCTACTGGTGACCACTAGTTTGTTCTCGATATCTGTGAGGTTGTTTCTTTTTGCTTATATTCACTAGTTTTTTCTGTTTTTTTTAGATTCCAGATAGAAGGGATGTCATACAGTATTTGTCTTTCTCTGACTTATTTTACTTAGCATAATCCCTTCAGAGTCCATCCATGTTGTTGCAAATGGCAAAATGTCATTCTTTCTATGGCTGAGTAATATTCCATTGTATATATATATCACACTTCTTTATCCATTCATCTGTTGATGGACACTTAGATTGCTTCCGTATCTTAACAATGTAAATCATGCTGCTGTGAACATTGGGGTTCATGTATCTTTTTGAATTAGTGTTGTTGGTTTTTTGGATATATACCCGGGAGTAGATTGCTGGGTCACATAGTAGTTGTATTTTTAGTTTTTTGAGAACCCTCCATACTGTTTTCCATAGGGGCTGCACCAATTTACATTCCCACCCACAGCGTGCAGGGGTTCCCTTTTCTCCACATTCTCGCCAACATTTGTTATTTGTATTAGGATGAATCATTTTAAATAGATATGAAGTCTCTCAAGAATTAATGCTATGAATGTTTACCGTAAACTAACTCATAGACTGTAACCGGACATGTCTGTCATGGTAAACTCAACAGTATTTGCTTGTGAACACCATTTGTACAAATCAGTTACTCTCAAACTTCAGCAGCTCTCAAGCTGAAGGCTGTGTCCGAGTCCCTCGAGGCTTCATTCAGAAGGTCTGGAGGGGGCCTGAGTCCGCGTTTCTGACGCGCCCCCACGTGGTTCTGATGCTGTCGGTCCCAGAACCCGCTCTGAGAAGCCCTGGTATAAGTGCAAGGCAAGCAGACTGGGTGAAATGTATGTGCCATTTTGAAAATGACACGTTTGTTATATGAATGCCCTGTTTAAGGTTGAGATTGGGAACTTATATTAATCAAATTTTCCAGAATGAAAGCTCAATTTCTTAATGTTATTTTAAAATTTCCTAAGTTGTTTGTTTGTTTGTTTGTTTTTACACTTTATGGAATGGGAGAGCCTGGACGCTAAGCTAAATTATCTGACTTGTAACAAAAGATCTTTTACCATGTGCTCATGTACCTCTACTTCAGGGGTGATTTTTTTTTTTTTTTCAGCACAGAGCTCCTACTCACATTTACTCTTCACTTAATGCTTAGAGTGATCATTCTTTAAAATATGTAACTATTTTCAAAACATGTAGCTTCTCTGCTTAAAATGTTTGGTAGCTTCCCACTCCCCTTAGGATAAGGTACAAAAATTTTAACATGCTTAGGATAGTTCAGTCTGTTTCCAGATGATCAGTTATCTGCTGGCTCACCAGGCTTCAGGACTTCTTTCAAATTTCAGACTTGCTGAGTTCTTTCTCTCCTCACAGGGACATCTGCACAAAGCTGGTCATTTTTCTGGCCTGTAAAGGCCTCTACTTTGTTCCCATTGCTACTCATTTTTTCCCTAGCAAGTCCCTATTGATCCCCCATGTAAGTGTTTAAATGCCCTTTCCTTAGAGAATGACTTTCCTGATAGCCATCCTTTGCCCTCAGTAGGTGAATCTCTCAAAAACCATGTGCTTCTTCAAGGATTGAAAGAGCCTGTAGTTAGATACTTCATTAGATTGTTTATTAACTGCCTCCTCCTCCAGTTAGCTCCGTCAGCTCCTGCAGGACATTCGTCATGTCTGCATCAGTCAACGGTGAATCTCAGGGCCTAGCACAGTGCTTGGCACTCATTAGGCACCGAAATATATATTTCTTAAATGACTAAATGAATGAACTAATGAACCAAGGGACAAACTTACAGACATAAGAAAATCCTAGGAACATTCCTTTTGGGCTCAATAGAAGCTACAGACGTAACACTGTAAATAGTTTTGTTATGATAATGTAAATGTGGATTTATATTTTAATGCTTTAAGGTTGATTTATCTTGAAATAACATCTGGAGCTTTTTGAACCCTTGAGATAGAGCAGTGTCTAACCGCATTTGTCCTACAAATGAGGCTGTTCTCCAGTCTTCTCCCTGGAGCAGGGTGACATAACAAAGGCACGGTCTCTGGCTGTAACAAGCTTGCAACTTCTACAGAGACCGCCTTATTAAAATGCTGTTTCTCCACTAATCAGCAAAAGATGATTCAAAACACTGAGATACCTGAAAGATTCCAACATGAAATACAGATTCCTTCGTTTTCTTTTGTTGTTGTTGTTGTTAGTGTGCAGCGGAACTGGTAAGAATGAAGAATGGTTCCTTCCTTTAAAGATCTCACTTACCTTTGTGAACCAGTCAACAGGGACAGGGTCAGTGAAACAGTGAGGATGTTTACTTGCACCAGTGTGTATGTATGTGATCCTAGTTATTAGAAAAAAAATTTAGAGAACACGGACAGGACTGTGACTTGGCCATTTTTGCCTGGGCTTAACTAACCTAGTTTTCTAGAAAATCTTGGCATCCATAGCTTTTGTGACAGAATCCACAATATTATTCTTCCCAGAGATTAGTTGGATGCCACTAAACATTGTTGATTTCCATTTGGTGAATAAAATAGTACAATGTGAGAGGTCTCTGGGTACAACTGATGATAAAAGGATCTAAGGCATTCTTATTAAAAGGTGAAAATCAAATACCAGTGGGTGGTGTTGGCATACACATTGCTTTAAAGGGCAAAATCTGCTGCTTCTCTCAAATTTGGCCGAGGCAGTTACCTTGATTACATCAGGGTTAATGAAAGGCCAGGCATTCGAACCTGTCCATTGTTTGAGTTCTTCCCATCTTCTAGGTTTCAACTCAAAAAATCGTCTGAGCCGATGGTTTATCACCTTGGCACACTGGACCTTCTTCCAGCTCTTATCTTGACCTCATAGCAAACATTACCTTCCCAAAGTGGCCGTTCTTAATGGCTATTTATCTCAGCTAAGTTCCCCTTCAGCATTGTTTTCTGTTTAGATACTTTCACTTATGGTATGTATCACAATTTGTTATTTTTCTGTGTTTTTAATCTTATATATCGTAAGGCTGTGGACCATGTTCACCTTTTTTTCCCTGCATCTCTATACGTCTTCAATTCTTAAAAAAGTACCAAGCACGGAGTAAGTGCTCAAAAAATGTTGAATGAAAAGACTATCTGATTAATTAATTTCTTTCTTTCTGAACAGTGAGTGTATATCCTCTGATTGACAAATTAAACGTTTATTAATTTTATTCTTATTAAACAGGTAGAAAACTGAGACTTGAAGAAATTACATGACTTGCCCTTACAGTCTTTCAGCTAGTAAGGGAGAAATGGAATTTGAACCCAGAAGTTTTAATTTCATATTGCCATTCTAATAGTATTTTGCTTACAGTTCCCAGTATTCTGGGAAAGAGTGAAAGAACAGGAAACGACAATTTCTTGCCCCTCTCCTAGATGTTGCCCAACTATCTTTCTTGTTGCTAACTGCAGTCCTGGGAGGGATGTATTGTTAATCTCCTTTTCTGCATCCATGTCTTTGAGTTTCAGCTGAGTAACACATTAGCCTGTGAGGTTTTTAAACTTCTGCATAACAATCCTGTTTCTCACTTCATAAGCTCTAGTTTGAGACAGTATCTCTGTTTTTTTAAGTTATACAAGTGATTCTAATGTATAGTTAAGCTTAAAATATTTTGTGTGTGTGAACAAAAGAGGATGAGGTTAAATCATCCAAGGTTACATTCATGAATGGTAAATCTGGCACTTGAATGTCAGCCTCCAAATCTCATCTATTTTTTTTCTACTGTAACATTCTGTATTTCTTCTTTCCTATTAAAATTGATCTTAAAGCACCCACCAAATTTAACCCGGTTGCCAACTCTCATTGTCTTCTCCTAGAATTTTATATAGGCAAGCAATCTTCTGCAATGATTCTTAACCACACAGAAGATCTATATTCCATCCATGAACATGTAGATGAACCCAGGTTAATAACTTTTGACTCAGATGTTTAAATGCTCATAAATTCAATTTTCCATGAGAGGATATAAAGCAACGTTAGCTGATTAAAATGTTCAGATGGGTATTAAAATGTTCAAATTCATATTCCTTCATCCTTTCAATATTTATTTACTGAATATTTATAAACTTCAAGGTAGTGTACCAAGTGCTAAAGATAATGAATAATATGGAGATATGAATAATAATGAATAAGGTTAACTCCAACCCACCCCTTAAATGGAGTTAGTGTTACAGTGGCAGGTATACATTTAAGTAAAATTGTATGAGTGCTGCAAAGAGATGAAAAGTGCCAAAGATTACTTGTTAGGGGATTCTGGAGAATGTGAACAAAGACTATGAGCTGTTCATTGTATTTGCTGGGAGAGAGGATGGAAATGGAAGGAAGAGAAAAGAATTGTCAAAGTGATACCATGATTCAGGTTTGCACAACTGTGTATAGATGGTGATTCATTTACTGAGCTGAGTAACAGTGGAAGAACGTCATATTTATGTGACAAAATGGAAAAAACTGTCAAGGAGAGGTATGTACTTAATGATTTTGGGATGTCTCTGAGGTGTTCACGTTAGAATATAAATTAAATGAGGGGGTAAGGTTAGGGCCATGATCTAATAGGATTAGTGTCTTGACAAGAAGAGACACTGGAGAACTTGCTCTCTCTTTCTTGTGTGAGGACACATGAGGTGGCTGTCTGCAAGCCAGGAAGAGAGCCTTCACCAGAACCTGATCATGCTGGCATCCTGATCTCAGACTTCCAGCCTCTAGTACTGTGAGGAAATAAAATTTCTTTGGTTTAAGCCACCGTCTACGGTATTTTGTTATGGCAACTCAAGCAGACTAATTAATATAAAAACAAAAACTTCACAGATACTCTGTTTCAAGCCTCTGCTTGCACCAAGTATGCTATTACCCATTGGCCAAAGCAAGTTAAATAGCCACCTCAAGATTCCAGGTGGAAGAGATCCCCAGAATTGCAGAGAGGACGTTCATTGGAGCCATTTATACAACAAACCCAACAGAGAGGGGAAAGTGGAGGGGGATGTTTGGGTAGAATGGGCAGAGTTTAATTCATTCAGCATGGATCACAGGAGAACTTAACTGAAAACAGAAATACATTCATAGGTTTAGTCTCTAGTGAGTTGTACTAATCAAATTTGTGATAGGTTTCTTTTTTTTCCAGGAATGCTAAATTACCTGATATATTAGTCAGCTGGGGCTGCCATAAAAGGCCATAGATTGAGTAGCTTAAGCAACAGAAATTTATTTTCTCACAATTCTGGAGGCTGGAAATGGGCCATCAGGGTGCCAGCGTGAAGAGAGCCCTCTTCCTAGCTTGCAGACAGCCGCCTTCTCGCTGTGTGTTCACGTGACCTTTCCTCAGGCATGCGCGTGGAGACAGAGAATGTCTCTCCTTCCTCTTCTTATACCAGTCCTGTTGGATTAGGACCTCACACTTAGGACCTCATTTAAACCTAATTATCTCTTCAAAGCTCTGTGTCTAAATGCAGTCCTATTGGGGGTTAGGGCTCCACCATAAGAATTTGGAGGGGAAGTGGTACAGCGCAGAGTACAGAAAGTAGGAGACATGTTGTTTTTAATTTGGGGCTTTTTCTTTGCTTTTTCAAGAGTTTTCCTAGATGATGATGAAAGTACAGAGGTACAATGGAATTAGTGTTATCCGCTAGAGAACATTAAAAATACAAACTGAAAACAGAGGCAGTGGTAAAGCAATCAAGCTGAAAAGACCTAGGTTAGGCTATGAGGATGCATGATTTAGGAAGGAGATTTGGCCTTGGGGATGACAAGATTCAGGGTATATTCATGAACATGAACCATGGAGGAGGTTGGGCAAATATTGGAGAGGAGGAGGTAACGCAACCGAGAAGCAAGTATGTGGAAAGGTTGTACCTGTGTGTACAGACATGGACATGTACAGGGCATCACCCACTCTGACGGCTCTCTTCCTGGCTTGCAGACAGCCACCTCATGTGTCCTCACACAAGAAAGAGAGAGCAAGTTCTCCAGTGTCTCTTCTTGTCAAGACACTAATCCTATTAGATCATGGCCCTAACCTTACCCCCTCATTTAATTTATATTCTAACGTGAACACCTCAGAGACATCCCAAAATCATTAAGTACATACCTCTCCTTGACAGTTTTTTCCATTTTGTCACATAAATATGACGTTCTTCCACTATTACTCAGCTCAGTAAATGAATCACCATCTATACACAGTTGTGCAAGGAGGAAGCCCATGAGGGAAAGAGCATTGTCTGTAATAAATAAAAGAGAGGAGTCAGAGAGATGGGGATAACACCGACTAGGACATTTCGTACATCTTGATTTTTCTGAATAATCAACAGTGAGTTGAACATACTGTCTTAAAAATTATTTATATGAATAATGACCTTACAGTTTGCAGGGTACAGCTCCCCTAGCAGTCTCTGTACAATGCAGCAAAGACAAAATACAAAAGGCAGCTGAATTAGATGCTGTTGGTCCTAATTGTTTTTGGAGTAAATGTTCGGTTTTAGAAGTACTCAAAGAAATAAGATACATCAGTTCTTACCTCCAAATTTAAAGCTCTATTCAGATAATGAGCCAAAGGAAAAGACAAGACTCAGGATGCTTGTCTTGCTGTTACATTGTTTTTTCTAACCTTTCAGCTGACAGATGGCTCATGAATTTTTTTCTCCTCCCCCTACTCTTCTGCTTTGTGAAGTCAGTCTTCCATTCTCACATCCCTGAGATCTGGAGGGGTTCAGCTGTCCGAGTTACTTTCTGTGTGTTTATGTGGAACCCATCGTTGAAGTCTTTTTCAAGGAGGCTAACCGTCTTCCAGAAAGATGTCCTCAGTCTTCTCCCCAGCTGGAAAATGCTAAATACAGGAGCAGCCAAGAATAAGGGTAAAATCCTCTGCCCAGACCGTATCCTACCCTTCCTTTACCTGTCTTCACATGCTTCAGTTGGAAATAATAGAACTTACTTTTAAGTGACATGGTTTCTGATGGAACTTAAGATATTCTACCTCTTTTTATTTCATTTTCTATGGTTGCACAGAGAAGAAAATTGTGCTGCAGTTGTGGGTGCAACATAAGGTTTCTCTTCTATTTGGGAGCCCTTTTCAAAATCCTCTGAGCAAAAATTTGTTTACTTTCTCCCCACTAATATAATAACCATTACTAGGACCTGTACAATAGCAATTAACTCACTGTGTCATACCTGCTTCCTCTACTAGATCATGTGCTCTTTGTGGGCAGAGTACTAATCTTCTTAATTTTGAAATGACCCACAAGTTGCATAGCCCTCGGCAATTCATAACAGGAGGCATTTATTGAATGTTGTTATGTCCCCAAAACTATCTGAATACTATTATTCATTCATTTGACTTTCTCAAAAAAAAAAAACAAAGATAGGTACTATAAATCTAGATTTTACAGATACCAAATTTGAGGCATATTGAGATAAAATTAACTAATCCAAATGGCACAACCCTTAAGACATATAACCAGAACTCAAACCCAAAAAGTCTAATTCCATAATCTGTTCTCTTCACCACTGGACTGTCATTTAACAAATATTTATTTGACATGAGGCATGTTCCATACCCTGTGTAAGGCACTGAAAGTCATCCAGTATATTTGTACTAAAAGGGTTAGAAGCACAAAGTGACTTATGTAAGAGAAAGCACAGGTTGATATTGGAAAGGTGATCGTTAGGACTTGTTTTAGCTGCAAAGAATGAGAAGTCAAACTAACACTGGCTTAACCCCTAAGGATATTTATTGTTTACGTAAGAAGAAATCCAGAGGTAAGCAGTGCCAAGGTTACCTTTTGGCTCAGTGTCATCAGTGACCCAGTCTCCTTTGATACTTCTGTCTACCTCCCTCGATGTGACTGTCATAGTCCTTGCACGGCTTTAAGAAGGCAGCACAGCTTTAAATTAACAGTCCCAAGTGTAACCGCATCCGGAGCAGGAAAGTAGGAAGGGTATCTTTCTCGCCATTTCCAGCCAATTTTGTCCTTAGGTCCCACCAATTTGGCAGCTGGGAAAGGGGAATAACACTCCTGTGGTTAGATAAGATTGCTCAGGATAGCTAACCACAACAGAGCACGGCTGTCTCAGTTAGAAGGGGAGGAGGGAAGTCGGATGGCTGTGGAGCAGATATAACCATATCTACCATTAAAAAAAAACAAAACAAAACCCAAACCCTAGTTAGATTTAGCAATTATCAGAGAATTGGGAACAACCTTCCCTGGAGGAAATGACATCTCTCTAAAGTAAGTGGAAACTGTTGAGCAAGAATGCATGTCGAGGGAGAGGAGTCTAGGCATTGGGATTGTATGTAAAACCCAGCGTCAAGAGAAAGCTTAGCATTCATGAGAGTATTGGGAGATCTGTAGGTGTGAAGAATGTGTGGACTAAACACAGTTAAACATAAGGCATAGAGAGAAGCCTCAATTTGTAGTCAGGGGTCATATTGTAGAGGACCTGATAAGGCATTTTAGGATTGGGGATTTTATATTAAGCAGAATGGAAGGCCATTTAGAGTCTCAGAAAATAATTTCTGAATAAATGTTGAATAAATGACTAAAGACAATATTACTAGAGGCAATATTATATTAGTATATGTATAAAATTCTTTGAGGAATGTCATAAGAGACTTCAGTATCTATATACAATTGTTGGTTTTCAGCACGTATTCCTACCAGCCCTTTAAACCACATTTCATTCTGTGGCCTTTATGTAGTATGAGATGATAAACACTTGGGAAATTTATAAAGGAAAGAGACTAAGACTACTTTAAAGACAGATCTCTCTCCTCATTTTCTCTCATTTCCTGCTAAAATCCAGTAGTAAAACCTCGATCCATTGGGAAGTAAGAGGGGAAAGGAACTCTGATGTGGTCCATGCAAGTCAGCCGCCGGGGCCAGAGAGCAGGGTGGGAAGGATGGGGCGGGACTGGAACTAGAGTGAGGACTTGAGCTGCGTTCCTTATTAAACTGGTGTTCTGGCTGCTTTTCTAATTCCATCCTTGTCCTAGCCCTGGGATTTGGGAATGAATCTGGATTTTTAGCTGTGTAAAGCCAGAAATATCCTCATTAATGAAAGATACGTAGCATACCTAAATTAGAACACTTTATAGTTATGTATCCTCAGTTAAGTTACTCTGTCCTTTCTACACCTTATTGTCCTCACGTACAAAATGCAGTTTCTCTGAAGGGTCATAAGGAGCAATGTAGGTAAAATGCTTTGGGTAGTAGATAGAACATTGTCAGTGTAATGCTCAGAAAATAGTGGAGAATATTTGTATTATGCTGATTTTGGATTGGAATTAGTTTAAGTGTTTACTCAGGCTTGCTATGTCTTTTTGTTCTTTGAAACTTGGTGTCTTTCCAAGGGGTACAGGTCACGAGGGGTTTTAAGCCATTAGAGCAAGTAGTGGGGAGAGATACTTAGGAAGGGGCTATCATGTGTGTTTTCATCGTACTGCCTCGAGATATGACGTACCCAGTTTCAGTAAATATGAAGGTAATGTTCTAGTTATAAGAAATGATTCAAAGAATATGAACATATTCTCTGCCCACTGGGAGCTTACAGGCAAATTATAAACATTAGAAGTATTATCCTATGAAGTAAGGCTATGTTCTTAGAATTTAAATTCTCTGTTGAATTTTTCTTCCTGAGGCCAAAATGAGGAGTTTTAAAGCATAAAATGATTAAAAAATCAAAGTTTAAGATTCATAACATTTTCCAAATCAATAGGAGAATTTGGAATTATTTAATGCAGAATAACTCCAAATCCTCCCATTGGTAGGTGTAGCCTATCAAATAGTTTTTGAAGGCAAATTGAAGACTATGCTACAATATACATAAAAGTTCCATAATGATCTATTACAGTGCTTTGGCATCAGAAAGAAATCCATGATACTCAGCTGAGTTAGCTAAGAGTGCAGAGTTGCTGGAGAATAAATACAGTTACCATGGCAACCAGATTTGAGATTTGCAAGGTGGATTTTATCCTAAGGCTCCTGTCTTGGGAATGAATACATGCAAGTAATTAGATAGCTAAATTGCCGAGACAGCATATGAGAAACACAAGCATATTTAAGGAAAAATCTGTCCCAAATATAAATCATCATCAGTTGTAAACAGAATCAGAATAATACCAGACTACTGCACTGAGCAGTGACTTCCATTTTATACCCTTCTGTGTGAAGGTTTGGGTCCTTTCCTTTCACCTAGAGCTATAATATTCCTTTTTGAGATTGTTACTGAATTGCATAGAAATGTGGCCATACAGAGAGTTTCCTTATCTGTACAAGGAAGGCCTTGGAGTGGATGACATTCCACTATCCTACTTAGTTGGATGCTGTTGGTTTAGAATTCCAGACCTTAGCAGTAGCGTGAAGAGGCTTCTTCCATTCTTCCTCAGGAGATTTAAATGCTCTCTCAGTTGACACGCATCTTAGGCGTGGGATAACTTGGGGAAAGTGTGAAATACCTGTTCAAATTAGCTTAAGCCAGGGAAAAAAGGGACATTTATTAGAATTCAAGGGTTAGCATACAGGCTTCGAGGCCAGAAAGTGCTGTCAAATCTTAATAATGGCGGGGATTGGAACTGGAAAGCCATCTTCAACTTGGCCATCTCTCTCTCTCTGATCATTATCATGTCTTTTCTCTACTTCCCTTTCTGCATTTGCTTTTTCTTTTCTCTCTGTTGCCAACTTTTCTTTTGTGACTCTACATGCATAGGGGGCCAACCTGCTTGTCCCATACTAAGATCTACATTACACCCTAGTTCAGACTCTGGGGTACGATACCAGTAGATACTGTCTTGGGCACTGATTTCCAAATGTTTGTTTGTGAGGTGTTATTTGCAAGCCCATGGTTTGCAACTCATGTACTCCTCAGGCCCCATGCTGCAACCATGGCATGCGTGTGGCCATTCACTCCTGCTTAGAACACTGTTGCTACTCTTGCTTGTGGCCACTGCATGTTAATTCAAAATAGAATGGCCTGTGGTCAGTGAATCCTGTTGCTGCAAATCATACCAGGAACTCCCTAAAAGGATATTGAAATGTGAAAGTGATCTCTTAAGATCCCACTCTGCCAGAATAGAAGTTATAGCCGTGCTCAAGAATGGGCAGGAAGCCCACCTCCACACTGCAGCACCCACTCCAGGTTGAGAAAATTATTGGCACCCATGATACTAAAGAGTTGTAACCCCATCAATGAGCTGTTGTTGATGCCTGCGGCTGCACTGAATGAAAACAATGGTAAGAACAGAAATAATCAACTCCTGGAAACCTCTAGACTATTTAGAATATTTTTGACGTATTTCTTATTACAGTTTTTCTGTGGGGTTTCAGGAGTCAAATGAAACTGCCATTGATAAATTCAACTTTGAATAGCACTCAGGAGAATGAGTCACTGGAGGATACCTAGAAAACTGTGTATCTGACCCTCAAGGCTGGAGAAGGAGGCTCCCCCTTTTCTGCTGTCCTCCAGGTCTCATGAATGTCTCTTGTTGAAGGATATTAAACGAGAGCCGTGTTAGCAAGTACGTCTGAACCACAGGCCCATGCAACTTCCTCATGCCCTGCAGACCTGATCAAACTGCATTTTAAATACTGGACTTCAGTTAGATGATGTGGTGCTCTGTGGACTTCCACCTTGTGGCTTATTGATTCTGATAGGCAGCTCAGACTATTGGACGTTCCATGGTTGTTAAGTTCTCACCATCAAAGTCCTGGCAAATCAAAGCTTTCTTTGCAAAAAGAATAGAAATTTGCAGAACTCATGACTTTGCTTCAAAAGCTACCAGTGTGTACTGTGTTTTTCTTATTAGAACTTGCCAGAGTTTCTATAGGGTATCTAGAATTGCCACCTACACTCCTGGCATCATTGCATTGACTGAGTCATGCAGGTGAAGGTGCAGAACAGCTTGCTCTGTGAGTAGACCAGCTTCAGGGCTTTTGTTCAAACAGATATGTTAAGAATCACAAGCAAATCTGATCAACAATTAATGTTACTCCAGTGTATTTAAAATATTAACAAAATGCCTAATTTCCTAGAAAATGTTCTAATTTACCAAAACTTATTTCAGAAGAAATAGAAAACCCAAAATAGACTTTTTTTTAACAAAAAGTATGAAGACTTTTTAAAATTGTGTAACATAGGCAGAATTACTTAAGTCCATAAATTTTTTAAGAATTTCACATGTTGTGAGTCTTTCCACTGTCTGTCACCTTAGTTCCTCCAATGTTTAAGTCATAATCTTCAAGATAGCTCTTGCAAAAAGAATTTTTGCTCAGTCCACAGTTGTTAGGTCAGTCAGTCCACAATTCTTCTAGTTGGGCTTCTTAGATCTTCAGTAGAACATGGGCACATTTCTAAAACTCCTCACCTATAATCTTTGGGATCCAGTTTCCTCAAGCAATTTACTTCAGGACTATATTAAGCCTCAGAGGGGATGGATCTGCCTGGTTCTCAATGTTAGACACCCTCTAAACATGCATTAAGTTCAAATTATATTTACTCCTAAGATATCACACCCTAAAACAGTAACTGATCATTGGGATATAACAATACTTAAGATAAAAAAGTGTGGCCATTAGATTTTTTCATAGTTTATTTAGCAGTTCTGTTTTATAGTTCTTTCCCACAGATCTAACATGTAATTCTGTGAGTAAAAGAAACCAAAGTTACTCTGTGAGGTGATTCCAATGATGTGGGTCTACAGAAAAAGCCCCATTGATAGACCTCAGCTAGACCCATTTAAATTAAAGCAATAGAATCATTTGTTTAAAAGCAATTCAAGAACATTTTATATATACACACACACACGTACATACGTATATACAATGGAATATCACTCAGCCATAAAAAAGAATGAACTAATGCCATTTGCAGCAACATAAATGGACCTAGAGATTATCATATTAAGTGAAATAAGTCAGAGAAAGACAAATATCATGTGATACCACTTAAGTGTGGACCCTGAAAGAAGGACACAAATCTTATTTACAAACCAAAAATAGACTCACGGACATAGAAAACAATGATCACCAAAGGGGAAAGGTTGGGGAGGGATGAGTTAGGAGTTTGGCATTAACAGATACATATTACTATATATAAAACAGGTAAATGACAAAGACCTACTATATAACACAGGTAACTATATTCAATTTCTTATAATGACATATAATGGAAAGGAATCTGAAAAAAAAATGTGTATGTATAACTGGATTGCTTTGCTGTACACCTGGAACTAACATTGTAAATCAACTGCAGTTCAATAAAAAATTTTTTAAAAATAAAATAAAAATTCAGGAGCATCGTAAAAATCAATCTATGTCCGGAGGCTTTATGGGTGAGTTTTACCAAATCTAGGAACAGAGCATGTTCTTCTTTTAAAAAATTAAAAATCTATTCCAGTTAATATAAAAAGAAGGACTATTTTAGTTCATTCATGAAGTTATCTTAGTCTTTATATAAAAACTAGATAAGCATCATAGGAAAGAGACAAATTACATGTCAGTATCAACTAACATATTGAGAAACAGAAAAACAAAGCACTAATGAACAGAATTCAATAAAGTATTAAAATACACCCTGAGTAAAGTGAGGATTATTCCATAAAAATTTCTTAGTAAATTCACTTTATGTGGCATGATGTAAGATATCCCCTGAAATCTGTTCTTCTTCCTTTTATTGACTTGAATTTGTATCTGGGATGTAGTCACTTAGGTAGAAACTACATTTCCCAGCTGTTCTTGCAGTTAAGTGGCCAAGTGTTTGTGGATAGATTATGGGCTGATACGATAGGGCCAGTGCCTTTAGATAATAGTTGTCCCTTCTTCATCTGAATGTAGCAAGGACCCAGCTAGACCCAGCACATATGTATCTTCATGAATTCACTAAAAAAAAATATTTTTTAAATTATTTAACTCTTAACATGTTATAAGTTGTCACCTAAGATTTTTCACACACGTTTGATAGTTCCAAAATAGGTTTTCTGATTATTTGCTTACAGTGTATTGGCTTTTCATACATACTTTAATGAAAATTTTGTATCTGCATATTTTACTTTTTCACTTCATGGAGACACTTGTCATATAAAACAAGAGTAGAGAATTTTTAAGTCAGATTAACATGTCACATACTATATCTACTTTTTCTCATGTGAATTTGAGAAAAAGAGACAGATTTATGGGTGGGTGGATGGATGGAAAATAGGTAGACAGTCAGACGGAGAGACAGAGCTCACATCAGGAGCCTTTGAAAGTCAGAATCCTGCCGTAATTCTGTGCAGGGCTAATGCTTCAGTATTTCTCATGGATTTACTGATGTTTTGTTTGTTCTCTTCGATCTCTTCCTTAGCAATTATGCACTCCAGAACTGTCCCTCTGTTCAGTGTTTGTATGATTTATACTTAAGAACAATGCATCCTGGCAAGATTCATCAGACAGGGGAAATGCTAATCCTTTACAAAGTGGGAAAAAGGTAACTGTGAAAGCAGATATAGATATGGAGAACTGATTTTCAGGAATATCACCTTTATGAGGGGTCTTCTTTTGGAAGCTGAGGATCTGGATATGTAGTTCTGTAAAATCATGCGTGCCTGTATATCCCCTGGATAGTTTGTGTGTGGATCCTCAGGGGACAACTCCTTCTATTTGAAGTGTGATTTATGGACTAGGTCAGTGCTTCAGATAATGTGGTGTGTAGATCATGTACCCTAGAAATACCAAGAAAGCTTATTAAAAGTAAAGATATTGGAGCTCTAGCTCCAAATATGATCCATTAATCTGGGAGGTGAGGCCACGGAATCAGGTTTAATGCTGTCTAGCTAATCCCGATGCAAGTAGCCTGCTCTAGTCCAAACACAGAAAAAGCAATATAAAAGGAAACCACAATCTTTTTCCTGTGTCTCAACACACATCAAAGGAGATTCACGTCTTAACTCCAGTGATATTTCTCAAATATGCCATTCCTTCTTCCAGACTCCGTCATACTCAGACTAACTCTGTTCCTTTCATTGACCACTGACATCGCCCACCACCTGGCAAGCTCACCAGACAGTAAGCATGCTGGCCCCACCCGCTCCCGTTCTTGGTTATGTGGATTGACCTCTCACTGTCCTTCCTTTTCCTCTCTCAGCTCTTTCCATTTTTATCTCTCAGGTCTATGACAGTGCATCACAAATACCCAAGGATCATGAGGGCAAAAATAGATTTGCCTCCACAGACAGACAGTAGGCAGTCTTTTTGCTGCAGAGGATGTTGGATTTGTTACCTTTCTCCCAGCTCCAGAAACCTCAGTGACTGAAAACGACTTCATGGGAGAAACAGTTCAGAGATTCTAAGAGTGGCATGAACCAAAATATTAACATATGAAAATTCACAGGCTCACTGCACCTTTCTAAGTGCCCTGCACACACAACTCTATCAACTTACGAGAGGGATGTTTTCTGTCGCTCAAGTTACGAGACTTGGATTTCCTTTTATATATATATCAGAGAAATGTGCAGAGAGAAATGAAGGAAATTCAGTTTGGAAACTGGATTTACTTCCATGTGAACTGACAGAGCTGTCTCCCTAAGAGAAACGTAGACTTGCAGAGTCTTGCATACTGGGCTCTCTTGACTTCATGTCTAGTGTAAGAGGTTTATTAAGGTTGAAACCATGAAGGGAAAGGTGAGGAAGCAGGATTGGGCAAAGGGAGAACTCTGATTCGTGCAGGTCTAACAAAGCTTCAACGAACCCCACCGGGTTGGATCTCTAGGATGTATATAAACGGAGTTGTCCCACTTTGGGCTGAAATGACTGGGGCAGGGCATTTGTGTCCCCCATGTCTCTCAAACACCAGATATGAACTGCCCTGGGGAAGACAAGAGCTGGAAAGAAGAGAGTCTCTGAAGCTGGGGCAGCCCCTGAATGAGCCTCCATCTGAAAGCTGCCCGCTGACCCCACTCCCCAAACTCGTCAGCAAGCACTTCCATGGGGTGGGGGGGGGATTGGGCCACGCATCTCCAAGTTCATCTTGAAAAAGAGCAGTCAGATGAAAGAGGGACAAAGAGAAAACCTGAAGCAGTTCTGAAAATGGAGATAGAGGAGCAATTTTGAAAAGGGGATGAGAAATGGAAAAAGCATTTATGCTGGAGTGCCTTTGTTTTAGGCGAGAGAGATGATAAAACAAAATGCTGGGATCTTCTGTGCTCAGTTCAGTTTAATCCCCCATTAACCTTTTTTTTTTTTTTTAAGACCCATAAGTAAATACTTACTCCTTTCCGTTCTTGGTGTGTTTGTGACAGTAAGTATAGGTAGGCTGAATCCCAGCTATCTATGGATAGCAGATAGATTGTCACTCCCTTGCTTCACACTCTTCAGTGACTTTTCATGATCCTCGCAATGTAATCCCTCCTTCCCAAAATGACAAACAAGGTCTGCAGTTTTCACCTTTTGCCCCCTCTCTTCACGGTCCGTCTCACAGTCTGCACTCTGGCCATCGTGGAGGCTTGGCTCGCATCCTCTCTTCCTTCCGGCTTTGCACACGTGCCTCTTGTTCTGTTTGAATCCCTTCTCCTCACTTAGTTTCCTCATCCTCCAGGTTTCAACTTAAATACCACCTCCTCAGGGAGCCTCTCCTGACCCCCAGCGCCCCGACTGCACTCTCCACCACAGCTATACTTCCCCTCTCAGAACATTCGTAATACTCCCAAGTATTTGTTTATGTCAATTCCTACATTCTCTGAGGAGCTGAAAATGTTATGAGGGCAGGGAGGCATCTGTTTGGCTCGTCACTTTATCCTAAGGGTTTTATGTGAGAAAGGATTATTTGGGGGGGGGGGTTTAATCACAAGCAAGTGCTCATGGTAGAGGATTCTAAAAAGAACAGCTGAAGTGTTGAAACAGAACTAAAGTATTGATACTTCGGGGGGAACTGGAATAGATGAGCAATTATTATTATAATAGTTATGATCATCGTTAACACCCCAGTGGTGCTTACTGCATGTCAGGTACTATTTTAATTCTCACAACAATCAGGGACAATCTGTGTATGTGGAATGGCTATAACAGTCCTGTACCTCTACGTTTCTTCAGATGCAGGAACTAAACAGCAGAGAGGTTAAGTAACTTTCCTAGTTTCACACACTTTGTAAGTATTACAGGCCAAAGATAGAACCCTGGCTCTTACGTAACATTCCATGACACCTCTTTGTATTTGAGTTTGCCGTCCATAGTGACAATAGAAGGGGACAGTATTTCCTCCTTATTAGAACTGTTTTAATTAAAAAGCTAGAGGGTATTTAGTTCTATGTTTTTCCCTGCTGAAAAGTGGACTCCCCTCTTCATTCACTCTTATATCAGATATCTGAGTGGGCAGTTAGCAGTTACCCTGGTCAGCTCTTAGCTGACCTCCTCTTATTCACAAAGGGAGTCTGCAGAGCACATGGACCATTTAACAGTGTCTTTTGAAGTTAGATAGTGCAAAGATTAAATGCATGGGCTATAGCAGAGATCGACTTGGGTTCAACTGTCCTTGTTTTGGGGCAAAATATTTTGAACACATTTTCTTAATTGTAAATAAAGATAAGAATAATAATGCCATCTTACAAGGTAACTTGAAGAATTAATGAGCCTAGTACTTGTCACAGCATAAGTAAATGGCAGAGAGGAAAAGTCCATTTTATTTCTCTCCTGTCATCCAGCATGTTTCCACGTTACGTGTTGTAGCAACTTAGAACTGCTTGTTGTAAAGTAACGGTAGCTAGTTTGATTTATGGTAGTCAGTTGGATAACGGAATTTGAACAGAATTTATCTAATTGATCATTACGATGGCTCTAGTCAGTTATGCTCTTAAGTTTATGGTTCAAGATTATAGTAACTAAGAAGTGCAATTGCTGATACTTTTATGCCCAAGGTAAATTCTAAGAAATTTCAGAACAATGAGCCTTTGATACATGTGGCATAGAGAACTCAGTAGCGATAACTTGCTATGAATTCTTGACCAAAATAAAATTGACTATGATGAGAATTTTATCAGGGAAAAAGAATTTTCTACATCAGATTGGTGTTCTGTGCATGTCTCCATATTCTATTAGTTTGTACATTGTTTTCATGAGTTTAGACTTTTACATCTAAAACTGAAGGAATTAACATGATGCAACATCTGCTGTTAGATTATTTATTTTGCCAGTGTTTTAATCTCCGAACAGAATATTGTGGTGATTACCACCTGTTTTTGTATTTCAGTTAGTAGAATACTGTTGTAATCTTTAGCCTTGGTGTTTTGTGAAGATAGTAAATAGTATATTGCTGTGTTAAACACACCGAACAATTCCAGACAATTAATTAGCATCTTCTTGATGGGACAGAACTCAGTAAATATGGGATGGAGCATAGACGTTGTGAGTATATGTGCTAACTAATATCACTTCTTTTGAGGTTAATGTTGAAAAATACTAAGAAATAATAAGAGAAATTAAGATTTGAGAAGGAGCTCACAAAATATTATAGCTCTCATACTAACCCAGCCTAAGGTTCTATTTCCACATGATTTTGAAACAACAAAGACCATGAGCAGTAAGAAACAGAAAACAGGAACAGAACCATAGAAAAGAAAATAGGTCAACAGGTTTCAGTTTCTCTGTCTTTTGATATCTTGTTTTGTTTTGTCTTCACAGCAGAAAAAATAGTTGAGTGGCTGAATTGTTCATTTTGTTGCCAGTTTTGTGGTTAAGATGTTCCATAGCTTTTTGAATCTTAGAAATCAGCTTGCTGGAGCCTTTGTCTACTGTCTAAACAGTGTGCTGTCTACTGTGTAAACAGAGATCAGTAGCTGCCCATGAAACGTTCTTACTTATTCCATCCGTAGTGTACAGCTGCGGCTGGCAAGTGGCTGGTTAGCTAGAAGCTACATTTGCCTTCATCTAGAGGGGGCCAAGTGACTAGTTCTTACCATTGCAATATGAGCTGTAGCGATGTGTTCTAATTCTAAACTAAGTTGGTTAACAAAATTGGGTTGGCCTTCTCTGTACTCTTGCTCGTTCTCCATCGGATTGCGGGATGCAAAAGATTTCAAGCCCCTAGTGATGGTGGAGCCATAAGATTGAAGGAGTCCCTGATTTACAAGGCTGCTCACTGACCAGGAATATCTGCGCAGGACTTATGTGAGCAAGCAGTCCACTTACAGGTGTGTGCCACTGAAATGTGGCGCTGTGTTTGTTACAGTAACCAGAATTTTCACGTGATCATTGTCACTAGTGTTGAGATTACGATGGTGCCCTGGCTATTCACAATTAGATTCTTTGCTGCCAAATTTGATTGAATACTACAGATAAGTCTTACAAAGTGCAGTTCTAGAGATAACATTCTTTTTAATCATCTGCCTATTCCTGTAAAAAAAAAAGTATTATATGTATATATAATATATGTGTTATGTATTATATATATATTCAGTGCCTTTCGTGATGAAGTGCCAACAATGCAGAAGTAAATAGTTTAGACAGGGCATCTATTTCCAATCTAATAGGGAAAACAGATATTACCCAATTATTTACTATTACGATGAATGCTATAAGGGAAACAAAACAAAACAGGAGCTATAAAAGAGTGAGCTCAGTGTTCTACCCTAATCTGGAGGTGGGGTGACCAAGTAAATGATATTTAAGCTCTTTAAGAAATGAGCCAGACAAAGAACGGTAATAAAGACAGGAGAAGAGAGAGAACGGAATGTGAGAAGGCCTTGAAATGTGAAAAAGCTTGGTGCTTCGGAAGTTTGTGGCCGTGCCAAGATACTCTGTGTGTTCAAGTAGTAAGGTTCTCCCATGTAATAAGCACTACATTGTCACTCAGCCAGTAAACAACTAGTAAGTATGGATCTGCTGTCATGTACACAGCCGACTCCTTGGTGGAAGAGGGGATGGATGTAAGCATGAATAAGGAAGGGTCCTGACATTGAAGGTGGTATAATCTGCCAGGGTGTCAACATTAACACTCACACAACAAAGAATATCACGTATCGCATAATCAGATTTGGTTTCCCGTTTATTGCCAGCATTCATACACACACAGAGCTAAGGTGAGTACTTTCTTGGATTTGTATGCAGGCTCTGGGGCAGAAAAAATGTTAGCCTGTAACTAAGCTGGAATGCTGTGACCTTTGATTTAGCATTGGTTGATTGCCTCGAGAAAGAGGCCACATGTGCCGAGAGGTAGAGCAGAGAGTCGGGGGATCAGGAATGAAAACAAGATGATGGTCCTCCTTCGACTCCTAGATCCAGTTGTACTATGCTAACTATCGAACCTCTGAATAATCTATCTTAACTCTCCTCTCCTTCTCCTCCTTTGTCCGTGTTCCTCTTCCTTTTCTTCATCCTCCTCTTTCATCAGGTTTGAGTGTGTCAACTGAAAGCATACCCCCCAAAATAGTGCCAGGCTACACAGAGCCCTATAAATCAGAAAAAAAAGGAACTTAGTAGTTGCAATTAGGCATAGAAAGTAAAGTTGGTTGCCCCCTCAAGTCAAGTTTTAGTATAAAATTTATGCCTTTCAAGGGGATATTCCTCATATACAAAGTCATTTCACTGAATATATCCCGGAAAAAGTTTTAGAATTAATACAGTGCACTTTATAAAAGTTGCTGAATGCATCAAAGAAATGCTTTGACTTATTAATAGATACATGACACCGTATGCATCCTTTAATTAAAAACTCTGTAAAATATAAGTGCTGAGGCATTTGTTTCATAAAATATAAATGAGTTCCAGTAGAAAGCTTCTTTCTTTTCCCATTTTTTTAATGACCTACATATTGTACACCAAAAGTATATACTTCCTGGAACCTAAGCCAAAGGGACAGTAGTTTGAGCAATTGATGTAGCATTTTACACCTAACTTTTATTTTATATATAAAAAGTTTATATAAAATTTTTATTATATATATATTTGTATATAGAGAGTCAGTTTACAATGTTGTGCCACTTTCTGGCGTACAGCACAATGCTTCAGTCGTACATGAACATACATATATTTGTTTTCGTATTCTTTTTTACCGTAAGTTACTACAAGATACTGAATATAGTTCCCTGTGCTGTACAGAAGAAACCTGTTGTGTATCTATTTTAAATATAGTAGTTAGTATCTGCAAATCTCAAACTCCCAGTTTATCCCTTTCCTCCCCTTTCCCCACCAATAACCATAAGTTTGTTTTCTATGTCTGTGAGCCTCTTTCTGTTTTGTATGTAAGTTTGTTTTTCTTCCCCTTGGGTTCCACATGTAAGTGATATCATATGGTGTTTTTCTTTATCTTTCTGGCTTATTTCACTCAGAATGACAATCTCCAGATCCATTTTACAGCTAACTTTTAATTATGACTCAAGCAGCAGTCGTGAAAGGTTGAAGGCTAATGTGTGGAGCCTTAGGCCATATCATGACAGGTTCTTACAGAAAAAGCCAAACTTTGCAGAAGGAAAGACTCATAATGAATAATGTTTCACGCAAATTCAAATGTAAGAAAGCAAAATTGAAACACTAATACCTTGAATGTGGGTGATGCCAAGCATTTTTCATGCTATAATCACAGGCACTAGTCTGAGCAGCAAGGGCTAAATGAGCCTCCTTTTGTTCTTGGATATGACCTGCTGATTTTCAGGGTTTTCAATACACTTTATGCTAAAGCTCTTTTGCGTATAATTCCCATCAAAAGCACTCATTCAGAAATTAGATATATTGTGTATCAAAGATAATACCATGTGAGATTAAAGACAGCTCTACTCAAAACATTTACCCCATTAGTGAATTTTCTCTGGAACCACCAGCCAGCCACAGGATGAAAGATACACTATGAAAGGGTCTATCTTCAGGGACCCTGCCTCACTTCCACACTTCAGTCTTGACAACAACTGTTTTCTGGACTTACTTCTAAATTTTGGCTTCAGATCTACTTTTTCTTGCCTGTCTTCTTGGACTTTATCTGGTGGAATAAACTTGTCTAAGTCAAGATACCCTCTTGATATGGGCTTTTTTTGCATCTTAGTCGAGGCTGGATACCTTTCCCCATTCTTGGATCACGGAACCTTAACCTGGGCCCATATTTTTCAAAGAGAAAAGTTTGAGCAATTCTAGATGACTTCCAGAGAAGACAGAAAACAAATCAATGTTGACCTAGGTTAGGGAACTGGTGCCTTGTGTATCTTAAGAACACAAAGGTAAATAGAGTGATTTTTTTTTTTCCAGGAAGCCCAGAATGAGGATCTCAAACAATATCACCAGAACTCATTTTCTCTCTGTTGTGATTTTCCTTCATTTTGGACCCGTTTATTCCCACATGGAAAATACTAGCACTGTCAGGCTTACATGTGATCTTCTCAGTCAGTAGTCCATCCCAGCATAGAAGAGAGTTTCACTTTCCTAATAGTTTCAGAAAATCCAAGGATTCGGTTTCATTCAACTAGCTGTCTTTGGTCATGTTTCCATCCTACTGTGGCCAGAAAAGAGAACATGCTGATTGGCCAAAGCTGCAAAATACACTCATAGCTGGAGCTAGAAGACTGATAATAAGAAATGGGTGAATCCAAAAATTAAGGTTGGTGTACTGTTATCAAAAGAAGGAAATATGGATGTTGAGCACGCAAACAAATCAGAATAAACCAAATGCCCTTTATATACCTACTGCCGTGATATAAGGCACACCTAACTTCTCCTGTGATCAAAGTGCCATTTCTTTTCAGTATTTGCTATACTTGATCCCAACTAGAGACTGGAATGATTGCAAAGATTACAAATCACAATGCTTTGTAGAGCTCAGTGTCAGATACAGTCTTTTTCTTACTGCAGTCTCTGTGGAACTGTGATGATTAATCCGCATCTAAATGTATCTCTAAAGGGGTAATGGTGATTGTAGAGTCCCAAGAGAAGGCATGTCTAGTTTAAACAGCCTAAATAATCACAGTGCCATTTTCCCAAATTCAGAGAGCCTATTCCTCAGCAGCGAGCTGAAGCCAAACTCCTCCTGGGAGGCTAAGTGCAGAAAAGGAATTGATTTTGTTGCGTTGCCCATTAACATTAATTACCATTCTTTGATGTGCCTCAGATGCTTCTTGACAAAAAGATGATCTACTTGTGGCAAAAAGCCATTCATTTCCATCTGTAATGAAGCTTGTTGTTGTCCTGGTTATATACAGACTGGTTAGGACAGTCGCATTACTTGAAAAAGTGTTACCTGCTTCTAAGAGACAGACATTGATATGAAATGATTGTTTTTTTCAGAAGACAATTTAATAAATTTCAGGCGTATCTTGAGAGCACTGGTTGGCTTCTGATGGAATGAAATGGGGATGCAATCAAATTATGGCTTGGACCACTATTATAGGATGTTAAGGGAACAGGTAGGTACATAGTATATGAGTTTCAAAGGGTGAGGAACCTTTGTCTTATCCATAGATGTATTTATGATAATAGTGCCTGAAAAATAACAGGCACTCAAAAAATATTGGGGAACAAATAGATGACAAGATAAAATAAATAATAAAATTCTGAGCCAGTTCAAATTCAAAATCATATTTAATCTGATGGAAATTAATTGAAACTGAATCCTCTCTGAAATTCAATGCAACGTGGAAAAAATAAATAAAATAGCTTCTATACCTGAAAGAGCAATAAGTTGAACTCGGGTGTGTTTGATTCTAGAGCCTACTTTTTTCTTTCCTTTGCTTTGTTAGCACAGCAGATTTTATGCCTGAAGGGCACGGACTCCAGGAATAAATTGCCGAGGTTAGATTCCAGGATTCCTCCACTTACTACCGTGTGTCTTCTGAAGAGTTGCTTACTCCCTCTGTTTAGTTTCAACAACTGGAAACTGGGGATATTGTATGACAATTAAAAAACAGATTTTTAATGATTAGTAGGATTACTAACCTGTAGAAGATTCTACACATTAACTTGTTAAATAAGTTCCCCCAAACGCCTCCATTTTTTAGTCAAAACAAACAAAAAATTTGACAGTTCTACCAAGATTCTATCTAATAAGGAAAGTGTGGTTTCCCAAATAAATTCAGAGTTTCTTTATCAGAAGATGGAGAAATGGAAGCTGGGCAGATACATGCTACATTCTGGGTTTAGTTACTTAACATAGACCATTAACAGTTTCAGGTCAAATTATATTGACTATATTAAAGTATGACATTTCCTATAATAGAAAAATGTATATAGGTTAAATAGATTCAAAATAACTTTTGATTTTCATGGCTTCAATTTTTTCTGTAAGCCACACTAGATTTTCTAGAATAAGTACAGGAGAAAAAACAAATATTGCCAAAAAAAAAAAAAATCAACACAGCTAATTTAAACAAGCTTTACCCTGATGTCTTCAGTCATGTGATGAATATAAGGACGTAATAGAGGCCCTTCTGTGGTACTGCAGTCCATGTAGTTAGTGTCACTGCTTTGGCTACACATCATAAATTACAACCTAACAATGAAACTCCCTCAAGAATCCTAAAAACAAAAGTGATACGGACTGTGTGAGCAAAAAGGCCAGCAGACAAATAACCATCACATTTGTCTCACCCAGTTCTTAACTGAGAGGCTTTTGAAAAGCAGGAATGACTGAAAACATTGTTTTTGTATGCGAAGATTTCTGCTCCGTATCCGCTCGGGGGGCCTGAAATTGTACATCCTGTTTAGGTAAAGCAGTTCACTTCTATTCTCTTGTGTTTAATCCTCAACGATAGTATGGAAGAATGTAAAGGTCATTTTGAGTTTTAATGCTTTGAAAAAGGCTACATAAGCTGAAAATATGAAAACACAGAACATATGAAATACTTTTTATAGAAAATTTAAAAAATTTTAACTTTTATAGAAAAATTTGGAAACAAAAGAATAAGATCGCCTGTGCCATCACTTTTGTGCATTTCTAAGTACCTACACATGTAGTTTCTTACATACTATTTATATCTTTCTAGACTACTTTTTTTGTGTATATATATTTCTCAATAAGTATAGTCAGTTTACAATGTTGTGTCAATTTCTGGTGTACAACATAATACTCCAGTCATACATGCACATACATGTATTCGTCTTCATATTCTTTTTCACTGTAAGTTACTACAAGATACTGAATATAGTTGCCCGTGCTATACAGTACGAATTTGTTGTTTATCTATTGTAGATATATTAGTGTCTGCAAATCTCGAACTCCTAATTTAACCCTTCCCACCCCCTTCCCCCACTGGTAACCATAAGTTTGTTTTCTATGTCTGTGAGCCTGTTTCTGTTTTGTAAACAAGTTTGTTTTTTGGTTTTTGGTTTTTTTTTAGATTCCACAAATAAATGACATCATATGGTATTTTTCTTTCTCTTTCTGGCTTGGTTCACTTAGAATGACAATCCCCAGGTCCATCCATGTTGCTGCAAATGGCATTATTTTATTATTTTTTATGGCTGAGTAGTATTCCATTGTATAAATATACCACTTCATATACTATTTTAAATCAATAGAATAGTCACTACAAATGGCATATCTCTAAATTCATTTTAAAAATCTTTAGCAAAGCAGTTACATTACAGTCACAATTGAAAGCAGTAATTCTTTTATTTTCTTCCATTTTTCTTTGGAAGGGAGTGTGAGAAAAGGCAAAAGGAAGTAAAATCATGAATCTTATTGTAGAAACACAGTATGCTTGAGCTACAAACTCATAAATAATTCTTTCATTTCTTCATGCAAAAATGTATATTGAATGCTGTCATAGTCAGCTTGAGCTGCTACAGCAAAATACCACAGACTGAGTGTCTTAAACAACAGACATTTTTTGCTCACAGTTTTGGAGGCTGGAAAGTCCAAGATCAAGGTGCTGACAGATTTGGTTCTTGGTGAGGTCTCTCTTCCTGGCTTGCAGATGGCTGCCATCTTTCTGTGTGCTCACATGACTTCTCTGCAGAAGAGAGAGAAAGAGAGAGAGAATAAGCTGTCTGGTCTTCTACAAGAGCACTCGTCCTATCATCAGAACCTCACCTCATAATCTCATCTAAACCTAATTATCTCCCAACAGACCCACCTCCACATACTATCACATTGTGAGCTAGGGATTCAACATATAAATTGGGATGGGGAGGGACATAGACATTCAGTCCGTAACAGGTACCTACAATACGCAAAGAACTGTTCTGTATACGGAATATACAGCAGTAAACAAATCAGATAAAAAATTCTGTCCTCTACATACTGTATGATTTCAAGTACATGATATTTTGGAAAAGACAGAATTGTAATGGTGATGAAACAATCAGTGGTTGCCAGGGGTCTGGAGATGCAGGGTTGAAATCATGAAACACAGGAGACGTTTTAGAGTGCTGAAACTATTCCAGGTGATACCGTGATCTTGGATACGTGACATTATGCGTTTGCCAAAACCTGTAGAAATTTACAGTACAAAGAGTAAATCTGAATACATACAAGTTAAGAAAAAAATCACTTAAGATATTGGGATTTCTAGAATAGAATGTAGACTGTGACCAAATAATCCAACTATGTTACATATTTATGAAGCAATCTCCCTGAAGAAGTTGGAGGGGAGAACACCTACTGACCTAAGTAAATTTAGAAACGACTGAAGTCTGGAAGAGTAAGTGCATGAGAAACTTTACATCAGTACCGTGCTCTAGTTGATGCCATAGTCTCCCATGGGAGTGAGCTAACAACTGTGGTGTGCTGTACACGTATACCAGAACTGAGCAACTAAATAAGTGAATGGCAGAGATTGAGGGGCAGGTTCAGCACTGTAAGAATGGAAGCTTGCCCATAAGCAATGGAAAGAGGCTAGAATTACCTGGGGAGTAACACATCAGAGGATGCCTCAGTAAGAAAAAGCAAGCCGCACACTCAGATCGTGTTTCCTATACCATTGTTCAATACAAGGAACCATAGTTCCCTCGAGAATTTGTTGATTCTAAGACTGAGGCAGGAGAAATACAGATGAGCCTGGAACAGCCTGTGTTGCCAGAAGGCAAAGAATGCTAAATATAAATATAAATATGAATATAAATATAAATTAAATATAAATTAAATATGTATGTTAAAGGGAAGCAGAAGCCGACTAAAGGAGCTGACAATGACAAAAGCTGAACAAAATAAACAAATAAGTAAATACATGAGTATTGGATTATAACCCTAAGTACAAAGTAAACAGTAATGGATCTATATAGGTATAAGTAAATAATAGAATGAATAATTAAACAGGGGTTATAGACACATCTCCTGGGTAGAAGAATCCCAAATAATTTTTGTAGATACTCCATCCTGAAGGGTGAAACGTAACTCCTTACTCCCTAGATGTGGGCCCTGCGTAGTGACTTCTTTCCAAAATGTACAGTGTGGAGAGGAAGAAAAAACGTTAACTTGGCCTTAGAGAAGCCTGAGCAACACCGCTTCAGCCAGCTGATCAGGGTCAGCATCAACAGTGATGTTAACGGCATCTACACATCATTTGATGATAGCATTTTACCTGTGGTCCTCTTGCCCCAGATCCATATCCCTAGTCCAATCATGAGAAAAACATCAGACTAATGTAGGGGTTTCCTACGAGAGACTTCACCAGTATTCCTCAAAAATGTCAACATTATCAGAAGCAAGGGAAGTCTGAGAAATTGTCGTAGCCAAGAGGAGCCAAAGACATGAGAACTAAATGTAATGTGATATCCTGGGTGAGATCCTGGAACTGAAAAGGCCATTAGATAAAAGCTAAGAGAATCAGAATAAAGTATGGATTTCAGTTAATAATATGCATCAATATTGGTTCATTAATTGTAACAAATATACCATATTAATGTTTAATGTTAATAAGAGGAAAACAGTGTGGGGTATATGGGAATTCTCTGTAGTTACTCTCTTTAAAATTTTTCTGTAAATTTAACTGTTCTGAAAAATAGTTTAATTTTTAAAAAGTTCTGCCCTTGTGAAGGTTATATATTTGTGGAAAGAGATAGAAACATAAATAAAAATAAAATACAGTACGTGAAACGGTTGATAAATACTTTAGAGAAAAGTAGTGTGACAGGGAATAGAAAGTGTTGGCCAGCGTGGCCGTGAAGGATTGGCCTCATTGCTGACCCACTGAGCTCTGTGGGGATAGAGCCAGGGTTTGAGAAATGACCTGGATGAAACAGGCTTCTAGTGGTGAATGTTTGAAACAAGATAAAAGGAGTGATAAGTCCTGGGAAATCTCAAGGCAGGTAACATTAGTGCTACTCTAGAAAAGGAAGGAGGAGTCTTACCAGGAAAGTGCAGAATCATCCGGGCACTCCTTCATCCCAGCCACTGACAGCCGCGGGGAGGGGTGGTCTGAAGCCTGTGCAGCACCAGGACTCTCTTCATATGTTAGTGGCAAAGATCAGTGCGGTTTCCTCCTTTTATCCATGAGAAATCTGAGACTGAAGAGCTCAAAATAATCTTCTCTTGCTCCCATACCCCAATAGTCACAAATTATGGACCAGCACTCAAATTTCTAGATTCCTAAACCAAAACACTTTCTTCTACACCAGTTCCCTTACTGATGGTGGAGGACTGCACCAGAGGTGGTTGCCAGCTGAGAATACTCAGATACAGGGAATATCTAAAATAAATATATTTGCTTTTGGCATAAATGATCCGTAAGATCATACTTTGATTTACGTTATTTTACTTGGATTTCTATGTTTTGAATATTAATTATCAAGAACATTTTTGTTCTGAAGTGGTACCTCTGATTTCAACTTGTGAGTCTCAACTTGTAGAGATGGCCAATTTAATTTTTTCCACCCGGACTGCTCAGATTCCATGTAGAGTGGCTCACTGGTATGTAAAATTAGCTTCTCCACGTATGTGAGGTTCTGGCATTTTTATGTAATAGCCACTTGAATATAAGTGAACTCAAAAGCAGATAGAAGGTGGCTGATTCGAAAGTCAAATGAAAATCATTTGAGTTTTAAGAACATTTTGAGAACCTATTTTGTGGTTAAAATTACGAGTTGCGCTCACACACAGCACCACTTTGATCCTTAGCACAATACTTTACCGGCAGGAAATGTTGCATTAATATCTATTGTAGGAATGAATTGATTTTCTGTAACAGGTCCTTGTTCTGAAGCTTATTAATGTGCTTATATAAACCAATTCATTTTGTTAGTTCTAGAGTTCTTTCAGCAAGTTAGTTCCCAAGGGAAAAGTAGAGATGAGTGTGTATATTTAACATTTCTGTAAGTATGGTTTATTTTAAACTAGGAAAAGAGAAAAAAATCAGAACTTCAGTATGCAAGAAGTCAAAATAAATAGAAGGAAACTGAATGGGGACGTTTGATAAATTGAATTGTTTGTTTAGACAAGAATAAAGCAGAAAAAATATCTACATCAGCTTTCCTCAGTTTGAAAGTGCCAGGTAGTGAAATTCACTTAATATTTTGTAATAGGCTCAACCTCTTATCTTAGATTTATTCTGAACATCATTTTCAACTGGATGGAATAATAGATGTAATAGGTATAAAGAAAAATTTATGGAATAGTTTAAAACACCAGTGAGAAACGTCAGGAAGGCTGTGCTTTTGAGCTGTGCACGTGTGTGCTTTGTTATCCATGCCATATTCGCTGTCTTGTGTCTGACTTTCCTCAAAAAATAGACTACCAAAAATCAACTTTCCTGTCAGATTTGCTCTCTAGTTTTCTGTGACTCAAGTTTTATTGGATCTTGATAGCAACTTGATAATTAATATTTTTAAAAATCTATTTTTCATTTTATTCATATATACCTCACACACTTATCCCTGTAATTCATAAAGAAAAAGTAATCTTTTATTCATTACACTAACTCATGAGGCATGATTAATATCATAGTTGATAATTTCAGCATTCAGAAAACTCCAGGTATCTTGAAGAAAAATATTAAACATCTCTTTCCCCCACCCTCACATACACAAAAATAAATATTAAATAGAAACATATAATATTAGATGGAGGAAGTTTGGCTCTACAAAAATCCATATTAATAAAGTGCGAGCTTTTAGATGATGACAAGCTCAGTGAATGTCGACAGTGTGAAATGACTAAAAACTCCTAATTAAACCTTAGGATGAGTAAATAGAGCAACAGAGAGGCTTTGCCCATTGTGCTTCATGCTCTGGGACACAGTGTCTAATTCTCTATAAGGATCTTTAAAAAGGATGTTGATCAACCAAATTGCTGAGAAAACTGGAAATGTTCTAGTAGAGAATAAAGTCTTTCTTAAGAAAGGGGTATTTAGAGGCCAAAAACTTTTTTCAGATCATTGCTGTGTGTAAGAGAAATTAGATTTCTGTTAATTACTAAAACAAATTATGGGCTATAATAAGAAATTTGGCTCTCACTTAAGGACTTTATGTCAGTTAGTTAGTCTTAGAAAGGGATAGTTTGCTGTACAAATTAATCAGATCCATCACTTAAAGAAGACTCACTGTTAAAAAAAATTTTTGGAGAATATCTTACACTAAACAACCTTTTATCAACTCGAGCCCTCATGGCTTTTTGTTGACCTCCTCCCAACAATTACTTCTATCACCCAAGGTCTGGGGAATATATTTCTGACTGTCCTCATTTATTTGCAGTAGAAAAATATCCAGTCCATTAGGTCCTAATATTTTTTCTCATTTTGGTAGATCAGGTAAGTGGCTGAATTTGGTACTAATTATAAAAGCACAATGTATGTACCCCAGGACTATATTATCAAACCACTGCTAGCATTAAATATGCTTAATACAGAAGGCAGATTTTAAATTCTAATTAGAAGCAGAGGCCATGGTACATCTGCTTTCGGACAATTGCCTAAGCTACATTTAAAAGAAAAAATCATTTTATACATATCTCTTAATAAAAATGTCTTGCTGGTCAAACTTTTTTTTTTTTCATTGAAACACTACCTCCAATTGCTATATCCTGCCGTTATGAAAATTGAATGTTGCTGTACATACAATTTGTGCCAAAGTTTCTAATTGTCACCATTTCATCATGGTTGATTATAAGCTGCTTGTTGTGCCTAACAGCAAAGGACAAAGATGACACTCATCAGAGCATTGCTTTTAGGGTAGAAACAAGGAAAGGAATCATTGTAATGTAAGGCACAGCACACATGTGGTAGCAGAGGGTCATTTCACATTTCTAACAGATGCTGTTTTCTTCTGAATTTCTTAATGCAAGTTAACCGTCCTTTGAAAATTGTTGCTAGGTTGGAAAGAAAAGAACCCCTAAAATAAACCCTTTATGTTATTCAGGAAACCTATATTCAGCTATGGAAATTTAGAAGACTCTTATCTACATAGTTTTTTACATAACAAAACACCTGCAGCATCAGAGAAAGAGAGAGAGAGAGTGTGGAGAGAGAGAGTAATGAACCTTCCATATACTGAATAAGCAGACCACAAAAAATAATAATAAAATAACATAATTAAGTTAAAACCAAGACAACAGCAAGCAGTGGAAGTGAGGATTGAAAACATATTTGGAGAGACTGTGTTGGGAGAAGCTGTTCTAAAAATGGGAATCTGGAAATTACTTCCTTTGGGAAAAGCACTTAGCACCTTTTGCAATGTATAAGAATTCTTCAACTTTTTAATCATAAGAATTCTCTCTCTTAGCTGACAAAGAAAAGTGAGGACTACTATTTCCAGTTTCTAACCAAGGTAGAGTGAATTTAATGAGTGTCATTCCTATGTTAGTGTGATTTTTTTTTTCCCTCTGAAATAAACTGAAATTCTAGGTGTTAACACATCAAGTCTGCCTTGCGGGAAACTAGGAGCTGGCCTGAGCTATGCAATAAACAAACACGTGCCGTATTCAGTTGATTCTTAAGAGGAACAAGAAACGACAACAAATAAAGGCGGCCATACTAGTAAGTGGCATCATGAACATAGGGCAATTCACACGAAAAATGGGATTAATAGCATAAAGGAAAAAACTTTCCACTTACTGGTTCAGAAAGAAGTCTGAAATGTCTATCTTTGCATAATACCCAGAAATGTATATTCATTTGGTCATTAACATTTGTTACCATATAAGAATGAAATGATTTGGCACAGGGAAACAGAGCCCAAATATTTTGTGCCTCCTGCAATGAGGAGATGGACTCCATTTCCCGTGTCCATACCCACCCACAATGTAAGTGAATTCCCAGTTCTCTGCATCCTTGCCAGGATTTCATGTAGTCAATATTATTTCATTTTAGTTATTATAATGAGTATATAGTGGAATCCAATCACAGTTTTAATTTGCGTTACCCTAATGATGTTGAACACCATTCGTGTGTTCATATGCCTGTGTCTACTTTCTTTGGTGACATGTCTGTTCAAGACTTTGAGGCATTTCTTGTTTGTTTTTTCTGTTACATTAGAAAACTATAGTAAACTTGCAGTGGAGAACACTGTTAGAGGAGCGTGATAACCAGTTTCAGAGATTGCCCCAATACCCCCAACCATCTGACTGTCACACCTTTGAGGGGTTACCTCTCACAGTGCACAGTGTACATTGGTTTGTGTGATCAGGAAGCTATAGGTTGCTGACTCCTCATCTAGTTGATTGATCTGCACCTGAAGTTTATTCTGCTTTTGCTGGATTGTCCTATAAATCGAGTCCAGTTAATCCATGATGTTGTTTCATTCCTCTATATCCTTGCTGATTTTGTGTGTACTACTTCTATATCAGAGGAAAGTACTGAAATTTTCTTCTATATTTTTGTGTTTGTATATTTCTACTTTTTGTCAAACTTTGCTTCATATTTATTTTAAAATTCTGTTGCTAGCTGCAAACACATGTAAGGATTTTTTTTTTTTTTTGGTCCTTTTGGTGAATTAATCCTCTTTCTTCTTATCATTGGGTAATATCCCTCTTTATCCCTGGTGATTTTCTTTGCTCTGAAAATTGCACTTCGATATCAATAAAGCCCCTCCAGCTTTATTTTGTTTAGTATTTATATAGTATATCTTTTTTCATTCTTTTACCATTAACTCACTTATATAATTGTATTTGAATGAGTTTCTTGTAAATAGCATATAGTTGGGTATTTTAAAATCCATCTCTGTTTTTTAATTCATATGAATTAACATTTTGCATTTAATGAAATTATTGATACATCAGGGTGTGTGTTTTTACGAACTGAATTGTGTTCTCCCCAAAATTCATATTTTGAAGCTTTAACCCCCAGATATGGCTGTATTTGGAGACAGGGCCTAGAAGAAGGTAATAAAAGTTAAGTAAGGTTACAAAGGTAAGACCTTAATCCTTTAATAGAAGACAAAAAGACACCAGATCTCTCTCTCTCTCCCCCCCTCCCTCTCTCCACCCCACTTTTTTTTCTCTTTCTAAGTGAGCACAAAGGAAGGGCCATGTGAGGCCAGCAAGAAGGCTGATGTCTACAAGCCAGGAAGAGAGCTTTGAATAGAAACTGAATTTGCTGGCACTTTGATCATGAACTTCTAGCTTCCACAAACTTGGAGAAAATAAATGTCTGTTGTTTAGGCCACTCAGTTTGTGGTATTTTTGTTATGGTAGCCTAGGGAGACCAATACAAGAGTCTGCCATTTTATTTTTTGTTTTTCCATGTGTTTGCTTGTTTTTAAAAAAAAAAAAATCCCTGTTTCTTCTTTTTCATCTTCCCTTTGGGTTATTTAGACAACCTTTAGTATTCTGTTTTGATGTGACTTTTGTGTTTTTGACTGAACCTCTTTCTGTGTCCGAGTGGTTTGCCTAGGGGTTACAATATACATACTTCAAAGTCTGTCTATGGTATCAGCATTTTACAACTTTTAAGTTGAATGTGAAAATCACCATATAGTTCTTTTTTTTTTCACATCTCTTTATTTCATGGTTTTCTTATATGTGAACATCTCTGTACATTAAAAACCCCAATAATTATTCTGACACTGATGGTCATACTGCAATTCAATTCTGATACTACACACCAGGAATTAATGTCAGACTCCACTGGTTTAAAGACATGATCCGCAGTAAGATTGCCTCCACTTCAGACACCACTACACTTCATTCAGGATTCCCCAGGCCACCCAGACTCCTCACTAACTAGCTACAAACTTAAGAGTTGTCATGACCTTCTCAGGTTAAATAATTCACTAAAATGACTCATAGAATTCAGGAAAGTGCTATACTTAAAATTACAGTTTATAATAAATCAGTGTCTTGGCTATTGTAAATAATGTTGCTATGAACATAGGGGTGCAGCTATATTTTTGAGTTAGTGTGCTCATTTCCTTTGGATTGAAGTGGAACTGCTGGATCATTTGGTATTTCTGTTTTTAATTTTTTGAGGCTCCTCCATACTGTTTTCAATATTGGCTAATTTAAAATCCTACCAATAGTGCATAAGGATTCCCTTTTCTCAACATCCATGTCAGCATTTGGTATCTCTTTTTGATGACGGCTGTTCTAATAAGCATGAGGTGATACCTCATTGTAGTTTTAATTTGCATTTCTCTGTTGATGAGTGATATTGAGCACCTTTTCATATACCTGTTGGCCTTTTGCATATCTTCTTTGGAGAAATGTCTACTCAGATTGTTTGCCCATTTTTAAATTGGGTTATTTGGGGGGTTTTGCTATTGAGTTGCATGAATTCTTTATATATTTTAGATATTAACTCCTTATCAAATATATAGTTTGCAAATATTTTTTCCTATTAACATAGATTTTCTTTTCACTTTGCTGATGATTTGCTGTGCAGAAGTCTTTTAGTTTGATGTAGTCCCACTTATTTTTTATTTTGTTGCTTGTGCTTTAGGTGTTACATCCAAAAATCATTACCAAGACCCATGTTAAGGAGCTTTATGACTATGTTTTCTTTTAGAAGTTTCTTGGTTTCATTTCTTACATTTGTCTGTAATCCATTTTGAGTTAATTTTTGTGAGTGGTATACAATATAGGTCTTGTTTTATTCTTTTACATATGAATATCCAATTATCCCAGCACCCTTTATTGAAAAGACTGTCTTTACTGAGTATTCTTGGGTCCTTTGTCAAATATTAGCTGATGGTATATTCTTGGGTTTATTTCTGGGCTCTCGATTTAGTCCCATTGGTGTTTTTGTCTGTTTTTATGCCAGGACCATACTGTTCTGATGACAATAACTTTATTGGATAGCTTGAAATCAGGAAGTGTGGTTCCTGCTGCTTTGTTCTTCTTTCTCAGGTTTTCTTTGTCTATTCAGGGTCTTTTGTGGTTTGATATAAATTTTAGGAGTTTTGTCTACCCCTGTAAAAAATGCCATTGGAATCTTAATAGAAATTGCACTGAGTCTGTAGATGGCTGTTGGTAGTACTGACATTTTAATTGCTTTAAAATACGCATCACATAATTTCAACATTTGTGATGTATTATCATTGGTGTCTGTTTAAAGAGGAAAAAAAAAGTCTTTTTCCTTTTGATTTGAGATTTTTCTAGTTCTTTGTATGTCAAGGTAGTTTGGATTAAATGCTAGACATATGGAGTTATTATATGAGACTGCAACTTGACTAATTTCTAAATGTGGTACATTTGTTCTAGCAGGTAACAGACCAGTTTAGTCGCAGGCACTATTTCTAACCTGTAGTTTCCAAAGCCACTGCAGTAGTATTCTGATCTGTCTTGGGCATGTGTCATCCAGTCACCAGTCTGGGACTCAGCGTTTGGTTTGTTAATTCAGTTCTTAGTATCTTTAGTTTGGTAAATAGTGTCATATTTATGTATGTGCAGCTTGGGGTGGGCAAAGATCATAAAAACCTTTCTTGGGCTACTTTGCCAAGTCTTTGCCTCTCTTTGACTTCCCCAGTAATTTCTGTTTTCCCGGGGCTCCTGTTTTTGGTCCTGTGACCGAAGGCTGAGACTGTATTTACCTTGTTCTTCCATATACCTAATCAATCGATCCAGTGTAAGGCCAGCCAGCAGAAGAGAGAGAATGAAAGCACCCGAGGATAGACCCTGTACTCTCGGAGTCATAGCTCCACTGATCCCAGGGGAACACTCCCCGACACCAGAGTTTAGTTTGTGTGGTTACTGTTGTATACAGCTGTCACTGGTACCATGTAATTGCTTGAGAGCCGGGCTGTAGGAGAAAAGAGAACAGGAAAAACCAAAAGGGTGTGTTTCAACAATCTTTCTGAGGGCTGAGTTCCTTTTCTATTATTGAACCAGAAGTAGAGGATCTTAACTGGAGTTTTCTCTATGTTGTGTCTTAGCGCCCAACTCTGGTACACTGAATTCAGGCTGGAGGGGTGCCAAAAGGGAAAAAAAAAAGACAACTCATGGATATGTCAGTTGTATTTCAAATTTTGATCTTCCTTCCCAATCTTTCTGCTACTGTGTACTTTCAGAGTGCTCCAATAGCTGTTCCATGCATTCTGTCCAGATTTTGTAGCTGTGTTTAGTGGAAGAAAGAGAATGGAATAAGCTTATTTTATTTCACTCAGAGCCTGAGCCTAGTCTTCTTGATAACAAATATTTATAGAGTGGATTTCATGTGACAGGTCCTCTGCTAAGTGATTTATATAGATGATCTCTTTATCTCTAACAACAGGCCGCCGAGGCACCGAGGTTGGTTCAATTCTACAGATGATGAAACTGAGTATATAGGAGACTAAGTAACTTGCTCACAGTCATGCTGCTACCAAGAGCTCTCTGTGCTCAGAGTTCAGGCCTATTGAGTTGTGGAGCATAAAGCTCTTTCCTGGAATAACCTCATCTAGGGCAATGACCCAAAATGAGGATGGGATTTTAGATAGAAAGAAATTTGTGTGAAAGCTCTGGGTAGGACTTGAAGAAAATTACGTAAGTAACACTGAAGACTAATTTGCCTCTTTCATTATTTTACTTGGCTCTAGTCCTGCTGTCAAAGTCTTGCCAAGGTTAGAACTATGGTTTTTCCTTGTGGTGAGAAAATGTGCTCAAAGACTTCTTAAAGCTCTAGAAATCTGAGGACAAAAAAACCTTCAACAAAGATCTTTTAAAATAGAGATAACAATGAGATGGAGAAAAGCAATGAAAAACTTCCCTGGTAACTCTGTCTTTCTTGGTCCAGTGGAAGTTTTTACAATAGCTACATATTTAAGGTTGAGGAAATTGTGCAACCCAGAATCTTGTTTCAGTGCACATACAATGTTTAAAAACTGTTAAAAAGCTTTTTACTGAGTTGATAAAAGTTTATCATCTGGAGATTTTTTTTTTAAATCTGGACTTTCCTCAAGGAAATATTTTGCTGAGAAAATGTCCAAGGGAGTGCCCTGGAAATGAAGGGTTAACATAAGTTGAGAGACATTTAAAAGATGAGTACATTTGAAGATAACCTGATCTTGACTTGAGACCTAGTTGTATCTGCCATCATTTGACATCATGAAATAGGCAGATTCATACATAGTTCTATGATGGTATTTGTTCAGCGCACTTCTTTTTTTTTTTGTTCCTTTGTAAGCAAACAAACCTTCAAATGCCAATAGCAAACAAACTGAAGCAAAGGGAAAAATTGCCCAGACCCAGCAGTTGCGTAGTAGGAACCTGTATTTAAAAAAGGCAGTTTACCATCTAATTCTAACCTCTTGCGCTGGACAATAGAAGTAGTTGTGACTATTTTTTGGAGTCCCCCGTTTGCTCTGTTTAATTTGTTAGTTCTACAATGTCATTGAAAGTAAGGTGAAGCCCTGGGACAGAGACCATGGGCACACATCAAGTGTGAATTTTTCTCAGGCTGTTTGGAAATACGTACATCCCTTAAGTTAAAGCTTCTAAAAACAAGGTCATCTGACATCAAGGCCAGTAAGGGAGGAGGTATGATGGAAAGAAAGATCACCACGGCTCATGAGTCAACATCCATGATTTAAAAGTCAGCAATGACTTATATAGTCAAAGCACATTCAACTTCGTTATAACTGTTCGCACGGTTTTGATTGGGTGGTAATTGTATTAATTTGGTAGGGCTGCCATAACAAAGTACCACAGAATAGATGGCTTACACCACAGAATTTATTTTCTCATAATTCTGGAGAAAGTCTGAGATCAAGGTGCCAGCAGGGCTGGTTTCTCTGCTGCTACCTTTCTCCTTGTATCGTGTGTGGCTGTCTTCTCCCTGTGTCTTCACATGGTCATCCCTCTAAAACTGTGTCCTGATGGCCTCTTCTTATGTGGATATGAGTCATAGTGGATTGTGGCCCATTTTAACTGAATTCCACATTTTAAAGACCTTATCTCCATCGTTATTCTAAGTGAAGTAAGCCAGAAAGAGAAAGAAAAATACCATATGATTTGTACATATGTACATATGACATGCATGTGTATATAATGTGTGTGTGTAACTAAATAGGGAGTAAAAAGCACTGTACTAAGCTGTTTTAAAATTGGAAGATTTGGGTGTATATGTCTTATCTTTACACAAGGTGGCAGTCGGTTAGGTAATTTTTAAACATCTGCTCTTAGCTCTAGCCAATTTTTCTCACGAGTAATGACATTTAGAAAGGCAGGCAGAGAAGCCTGTGGCTTTGTTTTACCTAAGGACATCTACTCCTGTGTCAACACAGTCCCCACACCCAGATCACATCAGTTATTTGGGTTACCCACCTGGCTTTTAGGCATTTGTGTTTATAACAAATTCTGACCGCTTACAGACCATGTGAGTCATACCAGCTAGCCTGATTTCAGGCTTCCTTTTCCTGGAGGGAAAGAATAGAGTTTTTGATTTATCATCTAACACTTCGAAATTTCTGAGAGCAAGACTTAGTTAATGTCTGTAGCTCAACATCAAGTGAAAAAGATTCAATATCCTTGATGTTTGCTTGTTTGGCTGGTTGTCCCTGAAAGTGTATCTTCACACATAGACTGGGTCTGTGTGTTTGATACAGCTGTATCAGGGCAGTTGTCAGTTAAAACTGTCTATATAAAAACAATTGAAAAGTAAAAATTTTAGCCGAATGTCTGTGGTTTTGTAACTTACATTATGTCATATAATTGCTGTTTCACTTATTTATTTATTTCACTAAATTGACCAAAGTTGTATACATAATTAGTATTTTTTAAAGAAGGGAATGAAAAATACCAGTAAAAGCAGATTGATTGTGTATTACATAATTTTGAAAAAGCTATTTAGATGATTGAATTTTTCACTCTTCACGGGGTTGGTACTCTGGGATAAACATGACCACAGATGCTCATGCAGTTTACATTCGATGAAAGCTAGAAATTTGAGAGTACTGTGACCAATTATGAGCAGAACCAGATTATTCAAAAGAAGAGGCTTTCGAAGTTTTAACTCATATCAACAGTCAAGTAAATAACAATAAATGAACCTCATTATAATCTCACAGAGTATTTATGGTGTGCCTAATTTCGTGGAATTCTAGGTTTGATATGCCTTGAATAATAGAGACAAATTTCATTCTCAAGTGATTCACACACCAGGACACATAATCCTAAGGTTCCTCACATGGTAAACCTCACTTGTGCACTTTAAACAGTCAAATGATGCGTACACAGCTAAGGTGCTCTCAGAGTTGGTGTACGATGAAAATATTGAATGAAAAATGAATATATTAAATCAGATAATTTCCTTTTTATCTGCCATCTTTCCTTTTTCATTTTAATCTATTTTTATTATTACTTTCTGATTATCTCCTTTCAGCAAATACTAGGTGGCCAGTCAGCCCCCTCTCCCCGCTTTCATGTTGCTAAGTGTCTGATGTTTGCATTTTGAAAGTTACCTGGGAGAAAATCCAGTGGAGATTCTATTTATCTCACCTGAGTCATGGCTTGCATTTTTACCTGCCTCCACTCCTACCTTTGTTTATTAATGTTTCTCACCCTAGTCATGTAGATATAGTGAGGCAGGCGGCAAAGCCAAGCTTTTGGCAAGGTTTTCCACTTGCCACTTCCTACCGTTACCTTGTCCCTCTGATCCAGCAGTCTCCAAAAGGCCCGTGAAGACGCCCGTTTAATTCTGCAGTGACCTATGCTGCTTGTCTTTTTGGAGGATTCCCCTGATTCGAAACTTCCCATGACTTTGGGACATAGGGATGACTACCACAGCCTAAGATACCTTCACCTTGTCCGTGTACGTCTTGAGCAAGCTGAAAGTCAAGTCTGTTTCCCTTCTGGATTGTGTCACCGAGCGGGAAGCTGCCAGCCCCGCTACGCTGCCGTGACTGACTAAAGCCCAGGGCAAATGTGTGCTATTAGAGATGATAGAGGGAGATGGAGTGAAGAATAAGAACCAGACCTTACTTGAAAGAAAGCATTTCTTAGTGATGTTGACATGGGCCCAGAGGCTCTGGCAGAGAGCAGAAATGTGACCTTCATGATTTGGTAGGCAGGCAGGCATCTGTCTTGGCACACTCTAGAAAGATGCCCCGAAGAAGCACAGACCCTAAACTTCCCTCACGAGACTGACTGGAAACACAAGCCTTCCCCTCTGGCTTCCTGCTGGGCGGTCACTCTCTTTTATTTCTGCTGATTAATTAACATCCAGCTTAATTACCAACTTGCCATTCCTAAATTTACTTACCGCCTTAGACTGTTTGCTTTTCCTTCCAGTCCTCCAGAGTTTAAAGCTCCCACTGGCTCCAGCCCCAGATGACAGTTGTTTTTCTGCCTCATCTCTGCGTTTTTTGTTGGTTTGAAGTGAAAGGTGATCTTGCAGAGAAAAGACAATCTTCTTTATAGTCTTAGCAGCACCTCCAGTCAGCTCTTCGGTTCTGATTCAAGGTGACTGCTTTTTGTGTTGCATTTCTTATGTTAACATTCTGTTTCAGGAGCTGCCAGAACATTCATTTCATTTTTAAAATGAATGCAGAAATGCCCACAGCTTCTACAGGACCATCGAGGCTTACTAATTAGATCCATTAAACAGTCCTCAAAAGCAAAGGGAATTTGTGTCTTACTCTGGTTTTGGGGTTTTTTTTTTTTTTCCCAAGACTACCTCTCCACATTGCTTTATTAAATTGTGTGCAATGTTTAATGGTCCCTTTTGCTAAAACACTGGGTCACAGAGTCCTTTTTGTCAGTGCCACTTGGGTAGTGTCAGTGTTTCCCCTCGTATGGCTGCATCTGGTATGCTGTTATTCAGGGAGTTATAAAGTAGTCAAAAAATATGATTGGCATGGTGTCTAATTTTGGAGCTATAAATGTACTAGAGGAAATAGCATAGAAAACCTTCTTGAGGATTCTTTTTATTTTAAACAAGAGGAAAAATTTCTGTTACTGTATTGGCTTTTAAAAATTCCCATAAAGTACAATTCACCTTAAAAAAATTTTTTTTTTACATTTCTGAGTTTTAATACATCCTAGACTTATGTAACCACTAACATAATCAGGATACAGAATAATTCCATCACCCCAAAGAATTGCCTTGTCTCTTGACAGTCAAGGCTTCCTCCCTGCCTCACTCTAGCAACCAATGACCTTCTTTCCATTAGGGTTGTTTTGCTTTTCCCAGAATATCTATGAATGAAATCATTTAGAATGTAACTTTTGAGACTGACTTTTTTTCGCTTAGTATAATGCCTTTGGAATTCATTCATATGATTATGCATATCAGTTGTTACATTTTCTGTCGCTGAGTGGTATTCCATTGTATGTTTATACCAGAGTCTGTTTATTCATTCTGTCACTGAAGGTCATTTGAGTTGTTTCTAGTTTTTGGAATTAGAACTAGATTGCTGAAATATTCATGTATAGGTTTTGTGGAATTAATGAGTCATATGGTAAGTGCAAATTTAACTTTATAAAAAAACAATCAGACTTGTGGTTTCTGGTCTGGCATCTAAGCAGCTTAGAAGTCACCATTCTGTCCTAACAAGTAAAAAACTGAACAGACTGAAAAATCAACAGTTCTCCTTGGATTCATCATAGACGTGAAGTCACAAGGCAAACAGCTGCCATAAAAATTAGAGAAACAGACAGGTAGATATCACAGCTCACTGGAGTTTAAACTTCCATGGGAACCAGTGCCGGGGTAGGAAAAAAACAAAACAAAACTGAACTACAGTTGACAAATTGCTGGAGGCTTAATGTGAGCATGTCTAAGAGTTAAAAACTCCGGGGGATCCAATCATAGGAAGATCCCCACGGTTTTGTGAGTTTTGCCTCCAGGAGCTTTACCAGGTTCTCACAGTGAATAGTGGAGAAAAGCCTCTCATATGTCCATGTTTCTGGCAGGAGTGAGGGGGAATCTGGCAGGGGTGAGGGGAAGGCTAATCATTAGGAAATATGCCAGAGCATTCTGTGCTTCTTAATGAGGCCTGCCTCAGGAGGAGCTAGTTAGCCAGAGGCTACCCCTGCTTGACCTCTTTACCTGCACCTCTTTATCAGAGGCCAAACCTACACTGGGGACACTTGGGGGAAGAGAAATACCGAACTCCAGCCCACTCCAGCCATCTGGTCCCACCGAAAGTAGGGAGAATTGATAAAACTGAGAACTCAGCACTGGTGAGGTTCACAGTCCAGGGGCGCAGGCTCACCCAAACTGAGACTCACCATGGAACTATGGAACCCTTCCTCTCCCTGGACGCCTTACCACTGCGTTGCTGAAGGCCTATTTACTGCACCTTCTTTTACCTAGTGTATTGTGTCCACCTTTCGACAAAAAATTGTAAGGCATACTGAAAGGCAAAAAATGCACTTAGAGCAAGTATCGGAACCAGATTCAGATATGGCAGGGATGTTGGAATGATCAGAATGGGAATTAAAACAGCTATGATTAATATACTGAGGGCTCTAATGAATAAATGGACAGTATACAGAAACAAATGGGCAACGTAAGTAGGATGATAGAAGTTCTAAGGGAAAAAAGAACAAAAAAGGTGGCTAGAGATCAAAAAGTCTATAACAAAAGTGAAGACTGCTTTTAATGGCCTTACTAATAGACTGAGCGCGGCTAAGGAAAGAGTCTCCGAGCTTGAGGGTGTGACAATAGAAACTTCCAAAACTGTAATAAAGCAAAGAGAAAAAGACTTAAAAAGAAAACAAAACGAACAGAATATCCAAGGACTATATGACAGCTACAAAAGATGCAACGTATCCATAATAGAAATACCAGAAGGAGAAAAAAGAAAGCAGAAGCAATTTGAAGCAATCATGACTCAGAATTTCCTAAAATTAATGTCCAAGATCAAACCATAGGTCCAGGAAGCTCAGAGAACACCAAGCAGGAAAAAATACCAACCCCACTCCCCCCTCAAAAAAAAAAACTACACATAGGTATATCATTTTCAGACTTTAGAAAACCAAAGATAATTTTTTAAATCTTGAAAAAAAGATAGGGAAAAAAAAGTCTTTCCTGTAGAGGAGCAAAGATGAGTATTACCTCTGACTTCTCAGAAACTGTGTGAGCAAGAAGAGAGTGGGATGAAGTATTTAACGTGTTGGAAGTAATGATCAAACTGTTTTCCAGAGTAGCAGTACCATTTTCCCACGAGTGATAACATTTCCAGTTCCTCCACTTACTAGGCAGCATTCGGTAATATCAGTGTTTTTTCCATTATAGCCATTCTAATAGGCATGCAGTAGTGTGGCATTGTGGTATTAATTTGCATTCCGTTAATAACATAATATTCAGCATCTTCTCATAGGCTTATTTGCAACTCACGTATCTTCTTGTTAAAGTGGCTGTTCAAATCTTTCCACCCATGCTTTGGCTGGATTGTTTTCTTAGTCTTGATTTTTTAAAGTTTCTTATATATTCTGGAAATCAAGTCCTTTGTCAGACATGTGAGTTGAAATACGTTTCTGAAGTTTTTGCCTAACTGAAGGACACATACTTAATTTTTTCCTGTGTTTTCTTCTAAGATTTTTAAAGCCTTACATTTTACAATTTATTCTACAATCTATGCTGAGTTAATTTTGTATAAGGCATAGGTTGTGGTACTTTTTTTTTTGTAAACAAATGTTCAAGCATCATTTGTTAGAAGTACTCTTTTCTCCACTGAATTGTCTTTAGCTCTTTGTTAAAAAATCAATTAATTGTATTTATGTAGGTTTTCTTCCCCTAAATTGTCTATTCTGTTTATTGATCTGTGTGTCTGTCCTTTTTCCAGTTACATACAGTCTTGATTGTTATAGCTTGATATTAATTATTTTGGCTTGTTCTTTTGCCTTTTCATATAAATACTGTAATTAGTTTGTGTCAACAAAATCCTGCAGGAATTTTGATTGGGATTGACATCTTAATTATATTGAATCTTACAGTCAGTGAACACTATATACTTATGTATTGGATCTTACTTGATATCTTTCATCAGCATTTTATAGTTTCCATCATACATACACTGTGCATATGTTGTTAGATGTATACCTAAGTAATTCATTCCCAGGGAACTTGTGAACAGAACTGTTTAAAAAATCTGTATCTAATTGTTCATTGACACTATATTGAAATATTACTGATTTTATTATGTTCACATTGTATTCTGTGACTTTGCTAAACTCACTTATAATCACTAGGAGCTCTTCCACATACTGTTTACGGCTTTCTACATAGAAAATCTTGTCTTCTATGAATAGAAACAGTTTCATGTCTTTCTTTCCATTTCAGTGCTTTTTTATTTCTTTTCCTTGCTTCATTATGATTAGTAGAATCTCTGTACAGTGTTGAACAGGAGTGGTGAGAATGACCATCCCTCACTAGTAAGTACGGTGTTAGTTTTAGGTTTTATGTAGCTGCCATTTGTTGGGGAAAGGAAGTTTCACGCTTTGCTGAATTTTTTTTTAATCATGAATGGTTGTTGACTTTTGTCAAAGGCTTTATTTCATGTACTTATATAATTACGTAGTTTTTCTCCTTTAGCCTGTTGATACGGTGGATTATCTTGACTGGTTTTCTAATATTGACTTTCAATATTATATTTCTGAGATTAACCTCACTTGGTCATGATGGTTTATGTTTTTTTTATTTTGTTGCTAGATTAAACTGCTAATGTTTTGTTGAGGATTTTAGTATCTATGTTTATGATAGATACTGTTTTGTGGTTTTATTTTCTTGGACTATTTTTGTCTGATTTTGATATGAGGACAATCCTGACATCATAAAATGAGTTGGTGTTTTGTTCTGTTTTCTGGAAGATTTATGTTAAATTTGTGTAATTTTTTTTCTTTAAACATTTTTTAGAATTCACCAGTGAAACCATCTAGACTTGACATTTTTCTTTCATAGAGAGTTTTAACCATGAATTCGATCTCTTTATTAGATGCAGAACTATGTATATTATCTCCATCTTCTTGAGACAGTCTTCTAAGTTTATGTTTTCAACAAAATGGTCCATTTCCCTCATGTTGTCAATTTATGTTGATAGTGTTTTCTGTGGACTGAATGACTGTGTCTCCCCCCAAATTCTTATGTTGAAACCCTAATCTCAGTGTGATGGTGTTTGGAGGTGGGGCCTTTAGAGATAATTAGGTCATGAGAGCAGAACTCCCAGGAATGGAATTAATTCCCTTATAGGAAGAGACCTGAGAGCTGGCTAGCTCTCTCTCTCCATCGTGTAAAAAAAAACAGTCATCTGTAAATTTGAAAGATGATATGGAATCTGGCCACCACTAATCTAACCATACTGGCATCTGATATGGGACTTCCAGCCATCAGAACTGTAAGAAATAAATGTATGTTGTTGACAAACCACCCAATTTGATTTTTTTATGGCAGCCTGATTGACTAAAACAGTGTTGTTCATAATATTCCCTCATTAAATTTTAGTGTCTGTAGATTTACAGATATTCCCCTTTTCATTCCTATTATTAGAACTTTATATTTATTCATTTTCTTGGTCACTGGCTAGAGTTTATCAATTTTATTGGTGTTTACAAAGAACCAGCTTTTGACTTTGGACTTTACTTTATCTATTATTTTTCTGTTTTCAGTTTCTTTGGTAATTCTCTCTTTATTTCCTTTTTATATATGTTTTGGGTTTATGTTGCTCCTCTTTTTCTGGATCCTTGAGGTATAAGCTCAAGTTAGTGATTTGAGACCTTTATTCTTTTTCCAATGTATTCATTTAATGCTATAAATTTCTGTAATTCCTGATTTTGACGCATTCTACAAGTTTTAATATGATGTATTTCATTTTCATTCAGTTCAAAATGTATTTGAATTTATCCCGAGACTTTCTCTTTAGCCAAATGATTATTTAGAAGTATGTTGTTTAATTTTCAAGTATAAAGGGCTTTCCAGATATATTTCTAATTAAATTCCATTATAGTGACAAGGTAAAGTTTGTATAGTTTATTTTTTGGTTAATTTGTTAATTTTTTTTTTCTGTGACGACCTAGAACATGTTCTAGTTTGATGAATGTTTAGTATGCATATGGAAAGAATGTGTATTCTCATTCTTTTGGGTTGAGGATTCTATATATGTCAGTCAGTTAGGTCAAGGTAATTGAAGATTAGAGGTTCTGATTCTGATCACTAGCTAAAAGGTTCTGGACACAATTCCAACATATATAGGGGTGGGGTTTTCCCCATACCAAACAGTTATTCAGACACTAGTAGGATATCATACAGTTCAACTCAATAATGACATTATCTATCTAAAAATAGCATCAGAGCTCGGAGAAACAAGGATATAACTTTGCATGGTGTAACTTTTTCCACTTTTTTGTTTTACTTTAATATATCCATATAATTTTATTTGAAGTAAGTTTCACATAAACACCATATATTTGGGTATTTTTTAAACCAATCTGATTATCTCTATCTTTAAACTGGTCATCTTATATCATTTATATTTAATGTAATATTAATGTTTGGGTTTAGACTACCCTTTTTTTTCCTATTTGTTTAATGTGTTTTTTGTTTCTCTTCTCTTTCTCTTGCCTTCCTTAAATTATGTGAACAATTTGTAAAATTCCATTTTAATTTATCTATTAAATTTTTCACTGTATATTTTTTACATTTATTTTACTGATTGCTGTAGAGTTTTTAATGATTTGTCATTTGTCACATAGAATCAATATTTTACCTCTTCAAGTGAAACGTAGACCCCTTAATACCTTTTAATCCCTTTACTGTACCTTCCTTATGTTGTAATTGTCATATGTATTACAGCTGGATAAACTGAGAGCCCTACCAACCAGTCTTAAATATATGTTTTCAACTTTTAGGCACACTTTAAAGAATTTAAGAGCAGAAAAATGGTTTACTTTATTTACACATATATTTACCTTTTCTTTTACTTTTCTCTTATTTCCTAGTTTGTAAATTTTCTTCTGGCATCATTTCTCTTTTGCCTGAAAAACTCTCTTTAGCATTTCCTTGAGAGGAGTGTGCTAGAGACAAATTATTTTAGTTTTCCTTCATCTGAGAATGTTTTTATTGTGTCATTATTCCTGAAGAATATTTTTTCTGGATAAAGAATTTTTGGTTAGCAATTGTTTGCTTTCAGCGCTTAAAAAAAAAGTGTCCAACTGTCTCCCATGGTTTGTAATAAGAAATCGACAGTCATTAGAATTACTATTCCCTTACACATCACATGTAATTTTTCTGGCTTTCTTTTTTTTCCTTTATCTTTGATTTTAAGCATTTTCATTAGGATGTGTATAGACTTAGTTTTCTGTGAGCTTATTCTGTTTGCAGTTTATGGAGGCTCTTAAATATGCAGTTTTTTGTCTTTCACCAAATTTCAGGCATTTTCAGGTATTCTTTTTTTCTTTTTTCTTTTTTCTTTTTTTGAGGGGGTCACAAACTTTCCCCTATCCTTATGAGACTGCAGTGACAAGGACATTAGACTTTTGGTATTATTCCACGGATCCCTGAGGTTTGATCATTATTTTTTTCAATCATTTTACTCCCCTGTTGTTCAGATTGGATCATTTCTATTAGTTTATATTCAAATTCACTGATACTTTCCTCTTTAATTTTTCAATCTGCTACTGAATCCATCCAGTAGCAGATTGAAAAATTTTTTTTTTTCCGTTCGATTGTTGTGCTTTTCACTTTTAGCATTTCCATGTTTTAGGTAACATACTTCTCTAATGAAATTTCAAGCTTTCCATTGATTTCAAGAGTTTTTACCCCTAATTTACAAAGATTGGGAGTAGTAATTGCTTTAAAATCTGCCTGATCATTCCAAGATATGTCTCTGTGTTTGACATCTATCTATTTCCATTTTCCTTGAATGTTGTTGAAATGTTCGTGTCTCTTTGTATCTTGATTAATTTTGCTGTGTCCCAGATATCTGAAATATTATTTTCTGAGTCTCGGTCATGTTAAAATTCTCTGGAGAATATTGACATTTTTGTTTGTTTTAACAAGTAATTAATCTCATTTGGGTTAGGCTTCAATTCCCGTTCTGTCTTACGTGGATCTTGTTTCTAATGTCAGTTCAGGTTTTAAAGGCTTTGTTTTGCTATTTGAATCAACCCTGCTTATGTGTCACATGCGGGGACTTGTGTGGAGCCTGGATGCTGGCCTACATCACAGGTCTGCTCTCGGAGCACTGGTCTGGGGATCATTTCCATAGATGCACAGAGATGATTTCATGTGTTGCTCTTGTTCTTCTTCCTTATCTTCTCATCAAACTCTCTCTTCTCTGTAATTTCCCTGCTTCACTGTTGTTCAGAGCTTACCCTTGTTCTCTGGCCAGAAAGGCAGGATTTTAAGTGCCCACGTTGTTATAAATCTCCTGCAAATGTATTCTTCTCCAGGACATATAAGTGAACCTGGTTGCCGCTCCCAATTCTACATCCCAGGATGGAAGCTTGGAGACGGTGTTTGGCATCCAGGGCAGGCAGAACTAGGAGAGAAAAATGAAAGAAAGGATATCCACCACTGTTTATGTTCCAGAGGTTTCCTCTCCCAGTCCTCTGACCAAAGAAAAAGGTTTTTTTCCATGGCCACACTCTATGCGTTTGCCAATTCATAAAGACTGTGAATCCAAGAAGGATGTTAGGAAAGTAAAAAGAAAAAGAGGAAACTGGCCACTGTGCCAGTTTTTCTTCACGTTGTGATTTTCCTTTCCGATCCACCAGCTAGTAGTTACTTTTCAGAGTCCCTGGGTAATTGCTTTATGTACTTCGTCCAGAATTTTAAATTGTAATAGATGGAAGAGATAGAATGTTTACTCTGCCTTAACCATACCAGAATCCTACTGTATTGGCATTTGAAATATATATATATTTTTAAATCTTCTTTTCCTAGAACCTTTGAGAATTAACTATAAACTCAGGAGATGGTAAGCAGGGACCGAGAGTGTTCACCTCAGTTACCACATCTATGTGAAGATGGGTGGAATTCATTTATCTCAGCTGATCTCAGTGATCTTTCGGTTTTATGTTGTATTTTTTATTAATGCTAAATGAGGTGAAGGATCACAAGGATAAGTTGCAAACACAAAATTGAAGTGCCACTACCTGGATTTTAAAGATATCCTTTTATTTCACCAACTGCATAGCCTTAGCTGACCAAACCGATTATTTTCCAATATAGTGGGAAAAACACAAACTGAACATTTTTGTGTTCAATTCTAAAAGAGAAGGGCCAGTTCCAACAATTTTTCAAGCAGGAATACCTACTTTCCTACCAAAGGAAATACTTAACCCTATTTTTTTCCCCAATTTCTTGGGTCTTCCAGATGAGATCGTTTAGGGAGTTGCCAGTTTCCAACATAGAGAATACCCCCATAATAGTTACGCATTTGAAGGAGCTGGAGGAGGCTAGTGTCAGTCTAGCATTTTATTAAGGATGCATATTCCATATGTGAATTGCCATGTGGAAGATGTGTGCATATATGAGGCTCAATTCAGTAGAACAATTTCCTTAAAGGGGTTAAAAAAAAAAAGTTTAAAAAAAGCAAAAAAAAAAAAAAAACCCTAGCAATTGTTAAACCAAGTCTCTAAAACTAGCCACGAGTTTTTTTTCTCCAAATGCTTCCAGATGCTTTAATTGGAAAAGATGACTGAAAAAATGTTTTACAGTCAGCTTTTCTCCCTTAAAATGTGATGTATATTTTATGAACTTAAGTTAAAAAAAAGTCTTTAGCTATTAATCTATTAAGTGATGTGCAATTTTTGCTTACTTACCTCAAGTGACTTAAAAGAGTTCATTGGAAAGATGATCCAAAAGACTTTGATCTAGAGCTGGAAGCAACCTAGACATCTTTTCCAAATCATCATGTTATGTGTTCTCTCTGAGATTCACAGAATGACATGGCTTGATATTCATATAATTAACTGATCAGTGTTACCATTTTTGCTAATAGTAACATTCATGAAGCACTTACTATATACTGGGAACTGAACTAGATGCTTCGTGTACATTTAATCCTCGGAATAACTGCATTTATTATGTACTGTCGTTATTTCCACTTTTAACCACTTTTAAGAAAAGTACATGAAGCTTGGAGAAGTTAAGTACGTTGCCCAAAGATTCATAGATAGAAAGGAGCAAAGCCAGGGTGTACATGCAGTCCTGTAGGACTCCAGAGTGCATGCTCTCAACCACTACAGAATACTTTGAATTCATACAAAGAGGTTAAAGGCTAATGATAAATACAATTATTGACCTACCAGTATAATGTCTTCGAACTTAAACCAGGCTCTTAATGCTGAAGGCCTAGAAGTCCTTACTGGTCATTGAGAGAATGTCAAGCAGGTTAATCGTTTATATAATTTGAGTTAGAAACACCTTTTAGTAGCCTTTGTATCATAAAGACCAGACAGTTGACAATTGTACCTGTGAATAGGTTTCATCATGATACCAACACCATGTCAAACCCCCCAAATTGTGTGACATTGCACGAGGAAGTTATCCCAAATCACTGTGGCTACTTCTGTGAATCAAATCAGTAGTACCTGTGTCATTGAGATGATGCATATTTAGTCCAGAGTTTATCAAAGTGTGAATTATAAATTAGCATTGTGATTGGTAAATCTGATACATTAGATGGTAAGAACATTAAAAAATGTAGGGAGGGAGAGAGAGAAAGTAATGAGAGAATAGAAAATATCAGTGTATATTGTCAGAGTTAACTGTTTTATAAAATACTTGTTTTATTATAATTTTCATATTCAGGGGGGATGGTGCTCAAGTGTTAGAGCGCATGCTTATCATGCATGAGGCCCTGGGTTCAATCCCCAGTACCTCCTCTAAAAATTAAATAAACCTAATTACCCTGCCCCCTCAAAAAATAAAAAACAAAAACAAAACAAATTTTAGGATTCAGTCAGTTCATTGTAAGATTCACAGAACCACTTGTTACAATAGTGAAGTATTTGTCTGTAGTTAGGAGTCTAGCAGCTAAGGGATTTCTTGATGCATTAGGGTCGTCTAGCACCACCACCACTCTGTTTTACTTCATCAGTGTCCACAGCAAAATAATTGCCTGATATTTCATATACATATCTCCATTTACATGTATATGTATATTGAGGTACTGAATTGTGATTTAAAATGTATATTTTTATTAACGATCATGGAAAAAAATTTAACAATTTAACCCCGCCCATATTAGTCAATATAATCTTTATCAGTAATTCTCAATCAGGAACAGTTTTCCCCTTTGGAGAATGTTTGGCATTGTCTGGAAATATTTTTGGTCTGTCACGGATGGAGGTGGGAGAGTGGAGGAGACAGGTGTTGCTAGCAACTAGTGGGTAAAGGGCCAAGGATGCTGCTACATTTCCACATTGCAACGAGCAGCCTTTCAAAGAATTATCTGGCCCCAAATGGCAAAAAGGTCAAGGTTGGGAAACTGCGGTCTGTGTGGTACCATACAGAGATGAGTCCTCCATTTTCTTGTATAGAACGTTCTATAATTATCATTTTAAGTCCATTATCATAAATAGATTTTAATTTTCTATATGTTCTAAATTATCTTGCTTGAGCAAGCTGTTTATTCTGAGATTTGGAGAAGTCTGCTCTTCATTTGCATGCATGCAGCTTTTAAGTTTATTTTGTTGTATATGGATTGTGAAATGCCCTTTTCCTTGTTTGAGTTTTGATTTGCGGGATAATTCCCACAAAATTATAGTTATCACAGTCTGAATGGTTTTGAAGGGATTTTCATCACCTGGATGAGGAAGGAGAGTTTGTTTTCCTGATGGGAACGATGTATAACCAGGTCAGGGCCACTCCCCCGTCCATTACCGGGTCGACAGGCTATGGATGAATGAACGTTAGCAAATCGGCCGTGGATTACTCCTTTATACTCTGCAAGTTATAACGTTAGCTTTAGGATAACTGTTGCAAAGCTGTTTTATTGAATTACAGTTTCCATTTAAGCACATTTTGCAATAGATTTATTTTTCTGAAAGTAATTGTTGTGAGCACCAAATTTTAAAAATTAATGTCTGATCTCGGTTTTGTTTTTGATATTACTGTTTTCATTGCTAATATATTTCTTTTAACTTAAAAAGTAAAATAATGAATGTATTTGGCCAAAATGTGAAATATTTTAGACCCTAAGACAGTCCTAAATTTCTAGGTATTTAGTACTCTACAGATTGAAAAATTATGCTTATTTTATAAAAATAAGCTTATGCTGTAAAAACATGTTCTGAACCTTACTTTTTGGCTTAGTAAATCTTGAAGATTTTTCCATATCAGCATGTATATTTCTACCTTACTTTAACATGGTGATCATATCATAATTTAACCATAAGTGAAATATAACAGGAGTATACTACATCGTATTGTTGATGGATATTTGTCCCTGTCTCTTCCTATTTCTGTCTCTCTCTTCTGTTACAAACAAAGCTTCATTAAACATCATTTTACATGTATATTTCTAGAATGGTTTCTAACAGTGAAATTAACATGTGAAATGGAATGTGTACTTTCAATTTTGATAGAAGTTGTCAACTTGATAAAATCTGAGTTTTGACACCTAGTTTATTAAAATGCCAACAATACTGGAAAAGAAACAAGGGTGTGAGGTTCATATAAAGAAAAGGTTGACAATGGATTGCTTTCTTTTTAGGTCTAGGAGACAAATTCGAGTTCAGGTGGGATAAATAATAACAGCCAAAAACATAAAAATTCTCCATAGAAGGTTCTTGTTGTTTTAATCTTTAAAATGTTATGACCCTATATATTCTAAGTTTTCTACTGTGTTTTCATTTCTTTAGATCTTGTTCTAAGCTGTATCTTCTTTTTGAATAGGTACTTAAGATTTTTATTCACTGTTTCATCAAATAGTATTAAATAGAAGAGTGATTTACTATAATCACATGCTACAAGTTAAGATTCACTTATTTGAAGATAATTTCTATTTAAATTGAATCATTAAAACATAACCTGGGCACCACTGCTCTCTAGTTCGCAGCTTGGCCAAACCATACAAATAATATGCATGAGGAAATAGTCTCAGTTGTGCCAGAATATCAAGTGATAGCAAACAAAATAATTAGTGGTTAAGTATTTTCTTTTCAAATTTCAGTGGTGCACAAAACCTAACAGTTTACTTCCAATTTCATTAAATGTTGCCCATTACAATATTTGTTTTTAATTAAAATAGTCTTGCAGTTTGGGATGTAGGAGGCATGTTTATTGGAAACTAAACTATGATAACAGGGAAATAAAGATTGCTTTTTTTCTTCTTTGACTCAAATATTTGACCATGTTTTGATAGCTATGTTTAGTCCAAGTTTTTTTTAAAAGACTATAAATCTATTGAAAAATTTATCAATCCAAATCAAACATACCAAGAAAGTTAGGGGTAAAAGTCAGAGTTGAATTCCTTCTAACCATTAACCAGAACTACAGATATGTTGAAACTCAAGGGAACAAAAATTTCATTTCAAAGCCAAGAGGACTGAAGAGGACTGAAGGGTGATGTTTATCAGAGTGTATTGTATTCATTTTTTTAACTTGATGTCACAGGAACAGTCTGTTGGTTTTTCAGTATTTGCAAATAAGGCTTGGATTGTCTTTTATTGTCGTAGAATTGTTCTATTTCTTTTTTAGACATTTTTTTTCTTTTTCTATTGCATTCTAGTTTAACCACTGTGCTTTCAGAAGTTGACGATATTCCTTAGCAGCTCTTCAAAATAATCTGTTTATATTTGTATCAGCAGTCCAGAATTGTTCATTATCTTCCAATACTTCTTCTTGTGTTGTATTTTGTGTTGAAATTCCTCAGAGGGCAACGACCTTGTTGCTCTACATTTTCTACTTTGCGCCTAGTCTCGAGTCCTTTGCCAGTTGGCACTTCACTAATTGTATTACCACTGAGCATTATGAACTGTTCACATTTCTGGACGACAAGAAGGACAAATTAAGATGCATGACTTCTAAAATTAATGTTGTGAGCTGGCTCCTTGATGATTCTGAAAATGGAGATTAAGTTAAAACCGTAAAGAATATAATATAATTTCTTTAAGAGAGTGTGCTTTTTTTTTAAAGACTATTTTTTAGATAAGTTTTAGATTCAAAGCAAAATTGAGTGAAAGGTGCAGAGAGATCTTCCATATACCCTCTGCCCCCACTCATGCATTGCCTCCCCCCATTGCTGACATCTCCCACATTTGTTACAATTGATGAACCTCCACTGGCACATCATTGTCATCCAAAGTCCACAGTTTACATGACCGTTCACTCTTGGTGTTGTGCAGTCTGTGGATTTGGACAAATGTGTACTGACATGCATCCATCATTATAGTATCAAACTGAGTAGCTTAACTGCCCTAAAATTCTTGTGTGCTAAGCCTATTGATCTCTCTCTCCTCCTAACCCCAGCAACCAGTGATCTTTTTTACTGTCTGTATGGTTTTGTCTTTTCCAGTTTGTCATATAGTTGGAATCATACCATATGTAGCCTGTTTAGATTGACTTCTTTCATTTGGTAATATGCATGTAAGTTTCCTGCAGGCATTTTCATGGCTTCATTGCTCATTTTTTATAGTGCTAAACAATATTCCATTGTCTGGGTGTATCACAATGTATTTATCCATTCACTACTACGGGGCATCTTGGTTGCTTCCAGGTTTTAGCATTTATGAAAAAGCTACTATAAATATCCGTGTGCAAGTTTTTGTGTGGACATGATGTGGAGCACATTTACATGTGCTTATTTGTCGTATGTATATCTTCTCGGGTGAGGTATCTATTATGATCATTGACCACTTTTTAAAAAAATTTTGTTGAGGTATGCTTGATTTATAATGTGTTAGCTTCAGGTATATAGAAAAGTAATTCAGTTACACATATTGTGTATGTATATATTCTTTTTCTGATGCTTTACCATTATAGGTTATTAAAAGATACTGAATATAGTTCCCCATGCTATACAGTGGGTCCTTTGTATGTTACTCCAAAACTCCTAATTTATCCCTCCCTCCTCACTCCTTTCCCCTTAGGTGACTATAGTTTGTTTTCCATGTCTGTGAGCCTATTTCCTGATTGTAAATAAGTTCATTTGTATATTTTTAGATTCCACATATAAGTCATATCATATGATATTTGTCTTTCTCTGACTTACTTCACTCAGTATGATAATCTCTGGGTCCATCCATGTTGCTGCAAATGGCATTATTTCATTTTTATGGCTCAGTAATATTCCATTATATACAGATGTATATACACACACATATATATATATAACACATTTTCTTTATCCATTCATCTGTTGATGCACATTTAGGTTGCTTCCATGTCTTAGCTATTGAAAATAGTGCTACTGTGAACACTGGGGTGCATGTATCTTTTCGAATTACAATTTTCTTCAGATATATGCCCAGAAATGGGATTTCTGAATCAGATGGCAACTATTTTTGTTTTTATGTAAGGAAACTCCATACAGTTCTGCACAGTGGCTGCACCAGTTTACATTCTCACCAACAAATGTAGAAGGGTACCTTTTTCTCCACACTCTGTCCAGCACTTACTATTAGTAGACTCTTTGATGATGGCTGTTCTGAATGGTGTGAATTGATACCTCATTGTAGTTTTGATTTGCATTTCTCTGATAAATAGTGATATGGAGCATCTTTTCATGTGTCTGTTGGCCATCTGCATGTCTTTTTTGGAGAAATGTCTATTTAGATCTTTACTCATTTTTTGGTTGGGTTGATTGTTTTTTGATATTAAGCTGTATGAGCTGTTAGTATGTTTTGGAAATTAATCCTTTGTCGGTCTCATCATTTGCAAATACTGTCTTTTCATTTTGCTTATGATTTCCTTTTCTGTGCAAAAACTTTTCAGTTTTATTAGATCCCATTTGCTTATTATTGCTTTTATTTCCATTACTCTGAGAGATGGACTGAAATAAATATTGCTGAGATTTATGTCAGAGAGGGTATCTGCCTATTGTTTTTCTCTAGAAGTTTTATGGTATCTTGTCTTACATTTAGGTCTTTAATCCATTTTGAGCTTATTTTTGTATATGATGTTAGAGAATGTTCTAATTTCATTCTTTTACATTTAGCTGTCCAATATTCTCAGTACCACTTATTGAAGAGACTATCTTTTCTCCATTGTATATTCTTACTCTTTTCTCATAGATTAATTGACCATAAGTGAGTGGGTTTATTTCGGGGCTTTATTCTGTTACATTGATCTAAGTGTCTGTTTTTGGGCCAGTACCATTACTGTTTTGATGACTGTAGCTTTGTAGTATAGGATATTTGACCACTTTTTAATTGGGTTGTTTATTTTCTTATTGTTGGGTTTTAAAAGTTCATTGTGTACTTTGGGTAGTGGTCCCTTATTAGATGTGTCTTTTGCAAGTCTTTTCTCCAGGTTTGTGGCTTTTTTGTCAGTTTCTTGATACCACACTGTTTTGATACTATAGTGTTTTGTTATGTTTGAAATCAGGAATTGTGGGTTCCCCAATTTTGTCTCCTTTTTCAAGATTGATACAATATGATTTTTTAGAAGAGTGTGATTTTTTAAGGTGAAAATTTCAACATAAATTATTTTAATGTCATATGCCATTAAAATATTGACTTTTAAGTTTATGTCTTGGACTACAATTTTCAGTGGAGAAGGAGGCTTCTACATAAGGTGGACAGAGTGGTATAAGATATATCATAAGTAATAATTAAATGAAGATGTTTGCTTGCAGAAACTGTTTAGTTTTCTATTTTTCTGCTAATATTACCGAAATATTCATAGTAAGATAATATTCACTGTAATAAAACAAAGCTCTACTTAATACAACCTAGAGAATTATTAAGACTTTAGCAAACATGGAGTCTTCATTTCTAATAGAAGTGGATTGATAACTGAACGTGGTAGGTGATTTTCTGTAAGGATTTACAAATGGAATATTACCTGAAATTCATCAGAAGCAAGTGAGAAAACAGGATAAAAAGAAACAGGTATAGTATAACCTAGTTATTGCTTAGGGAATGCTTTTGTCTTGAAAAGAGTTTCTTTTAAGAGTCATGCAAATTATTTATAAAATAAATCTATGTAATCATTGTGTTTAGAAGAAATGTAGTATTTCCTTATTTTTTGCTTTTAGAGGGGTTTGTTTAATAACTCTGTAGGTCAAAGGAAGGAGTCCTGTGTCAGGCTCAAAACTCAGCTCCCTACACAGGTTGTAGTTGCGCACTTTGGGTATAAAAGGGTCCAAGGATAAAGCAAGTGTCAGAAAAATCAAAAGATGCTAAATCAAAGACAGTAGCCAATAGAAGTGAAAACTGGTTTTATGTCCAGGAATCTGGAACCCAGGATAGTCAAAGGTTACACGAGGGTTTCAGAGAGTAAACCAGTAGAGCAGGCAGAACACCTAGAAATACTCATATCTGTATTTTAGATTCTTCTCTAACGGAGGACATTTTGCTTATGAGTAGATACAAAGCCAGTTAATTCATACAGTAACCCTGGAGGTAAGGCACCCCTTTTAAATTTCTCAGTGAATCAATCTAGCAATCTGCCGTTCTGTATTAGAATACAAAAAGACCCATGTGAGTCATAGATCACCACTTACCTCTCACTTAAATTTCTTTAACCCCCAGTTTACTCATCTACAAAATAGAATGCTAATAATAGACTAAACTTACAGAGTTTTAGGAAAATTAAATGATGATATACTTCCATAGACTTTAGTTTTTCATCTGACATATAAAGAAGCACTTCGTAAACTTCAGCTCATTTGAAGTCCTGCCATATGCTTAGCTATGTTCCAAGTGTAACTGCTGTGAGTACAGGAGGGGAGGAAATGCAAAATGCATTTATTAATTTGTGACCCAGTTAATCTATTTTTGAAGCAAGTTTCTACCCTATTCTAGCCTTTGAAGATGGAAAACTAACAAAAATAAAGTTCATATTCTCTATGAAATTCTAGCGGTTCCTAGAGTCCAGTAGGATAAGGGACAATATTAAGTATGAATGGGATTAGCCCCTGCTCTCAATGTGGGCAACCCAACACTAGACCTATAGCATAGTCAGTGTTCAATAAAAGCTTATCAACATATAATGAAGAATGCCTGACTAATACACACACATACACACAATCAATAGCCGGAAATATCCAGATAAGCAGCAGAGGGATAAAAATAACAACGTGTATAGAGTTGAACTGAGTTAGGAGACAGTACCAATGGGCCATTTAATATACATGATTTGAACTAGGTGTGAGATGGTATGAAAGTTATAAGAAATTATTGTGACCCTGTAATGCCTCCTAAACCCTGCTAATTCTGGGGGATATAAAAATAAGTTAGGCTGCAGTCTCTGCCCTTAAGGTGTCTAAAGAGACAGATATAAAAACAAAAGTTGGAAATACAGTGAGTGGATCACTGTGATAACACACACATCCATTCCTGTTTATCTCTCATGCTTATTACAATGCCTGGCACGTTGTAGATGTATCACAATTTTTTATGCATGAATACATGAGTGAGTTTTTTTTTTAATTAACCTAACTAGCTAATTAAGAAACACTTAAAAAAAAATGAGAAATGCCTACCCTGTCTGCCAGGATTAGGAAAGAATTTGACAAAGGAGGTGATGTTTCACCTGGGCTTTGTGGGTCAGCAGTGACTCACTGGTACCCTGCTGGGTCAGAAGGTTGAGTAGTCCTTGGTCAGCTTTGTACTGCTTTTCACCTTCTCTCAAGGTGGTGGGTTGAGTATCAATTACCTATCAAAGCTGCTAAGAAGACACAATTTCCGCCCCTAAATATCTTACTAAAGATAGGCTTCATTCTTCTTTGAACAATGTCCTTCTGAAATTGAGGCATTTAAGCCTTCTGAAATGATCACCTTCTCTACTGCTAAGATTAAAGATGAGTTTATTGATTGTCTTGGTGTAGCACAGCTGGCTGGTTTTGTTTTCTGCTGCTACAGTCTTTCTCCCTGGTTAACCATAATTGAAATTGTAAATTCTCATTTTGCCACCAGGAATGGGAGTTTAATCTCAGAGTGTGTTAGGAATCAACTCCTTTAGGCCTCAGGATACACTTAACAATGGGTGGTGGAATCAATTATTCAGCCTCCTTAGAGTCATGCTTGATAACTTGTCGTCCACCTGAGCCTGTGCGGTTAGGAAGATTTGTGCTGAGGGATGCTCCTGTTCCCAGTCCCAGCCCTTCTGCTCAAGCAGGTAACCTTGAAGGCTGCTCCTTTCTCAAGGAACATCTTCCTGGGCTAGACACTTAATCCATCATTCAGTTGTCACTGATTTACTTTCTTGGAGTGTCATAATCATTGATATCCTCAAGCTTTAATTCCCTCATCTTACTGATAAACATATACTATGATTACACAAGAAAACTCAAGTGCAAAATATGCTTTCATTAGATATGATTACAAAGTTTCCCCCACTTAACATATATGCCAGTTTCTCAAATCCTCTCTACACTGTCTCTTACATTCTGCTGTCCTTAATGACTCAAATAAAACTTTGATATATGCTTATTCTGCACTTGTAGGAAAATTATGTGTTTAGCAGTTTGAAAATTGCCCTTTCCTAGCTAATACCTTTAGACATTCTGGTTGAGTACACAAAGTTTTTCAAAGGAAATAACCAGTTGATATAAAAGATGAAGTCTCCACTTTTGTAATCTCACATTCACTTGGAAAAGTTAAGATAGAAGAGTTAAGCATGATATTTAAAAAGTGTTGCTGAATATGAATTTAGTATATTGGGGGGTTTATTTATTCAGATCTTTGATCACGTTTGAATAATTGAAATAAAAATTGTCCAGCTTCTAGATCACTTAGGGACAGACAGCAGTATGATTACAGATTCGTATGCACACCTATCACCACCTGGCACCTGTGCAATGTAGATATTTTGTAAACATTAGTGTTTTTTTTTTAATTGTGAGATAGTGGTAAAAGTAGCTATAGCATTCTTATTCTGTGATCTTTCAGAAGAAACTTTATTTTAGTTGGGAGAACAGTTTCTTCCATTAAAATCTGCCATGTAACAAATTAGAAACAAATGATTTGATGACTCCCTGATTCGAAGGCCATGTATGTCCCAGGCCTGTGGGACTGGCTGAGTCGAAGGTGTTGAACACACACAAATCACCCCTTTGTTTGTCTCCCTGTAACCATATAGGCTACTCTGTTAAGTCACTTTTGAATTATGAGAGAAATGAGCTCATTAATCATCACTGCACTTTCTGTGGAGAGGATCTGCTGATAGGCACATTCCGGGCTCAGCCAACTCAGTCACTGTCATCAACGCAGGGTCCCTGATTGCAGCCACTGCATCCTGAGGCAGGGGAACCAGCTGAAGCAACACAGGCAAGCCAGGGTAGCGGAGTCAAGGTCCGGAACATTGTGAAGTCAGGTGGGCAGTTGAGAGGGGAGTCTTCCACTTCCCTCTGGCCAGTCCCGCAGTTGGTGGAGGAGTGGAGAGTTTTACTTGCGTTCCTTTGCTTTTGTTCATTTCTAATGTTTTCTTTGTTACTCAAGAGTCTTTCCACTTTAGGTTATATGTCTACCTCAAAGCAGTTGAAATCAAAAAGGAAATTTATGTGCCCATTGAACAAACAGTCCACAGGCCAACTCATCAAACGCACCTGGATTAGTGAGTGCAGGCAGTGTCAGCGGAGTTCTCTCTTTCTTAGTCTCTTAGCTGTCTTCTCAGGTGCATTCTTTTCATATGTCACTGATGTGCCTACAGATAGCCAGGAACCTCCATTATCCTCACAGCTCTTTATCTGAAATAGACACCGTTTTTACTGATAACTGTGCCGAAAGTTTCAGGAAGAACTCTAATTGGTCCAGTAAGAGAAGTGCACCCATCCTAGAACTATAATCCTGTGGCCAGAGGGCTGGAGCTCTTGTAAGCCCAGAACGTGTGCCTTACCCAAATCACACTTCCATAGAATAAAATTCTAGAAGACAGTCTATGCAGACTGCGGTACATAACACCAAAAAGATTTCAACAGCAATTTAAATTTGAGAGGATATGACAAACTCTGGCTAAGGCAACTTCCCAAGGCATCTTGAAACAGGCAGCATTTTCTAGTTAAAAGTATGTAAATATATGTGTATGTGTTATATACATATGTGTATTCACACACATGCATGTACACACATGCACAGACACACATAGACCCGTAGCATCACCTGGTGAATAGTAAGTATTTCATAAAATTTCATATTAATTTCTACAGAGGAATTGTGGGATCATGGTAAAAGAAACTATAGTATTATTATTCTACCACTTGGAAAGAACCAGTTTTTTTATTTGTCAGTTGTGTGACCCTGGGCAAGTAATATAACATCAATAAGCCACCATTTCTTCATCTGTAAAATGGAAGTAATCGTATCTGCTCTTTGTTACAGAATTCTTTTCCAACAGAATTATATATAAATATAAGGTGATATTAAGTCTTTTTTTTTTCCCCCAACATCTCCTTGATCCGTCTTGATGCCCTGATCCTATGGGGTGGGGATGAATTTCTTAGCCTTTTTTTTTTTTTTGTCTCCTCACTCAGATGGTCTAAGATGAGACCAAATGAAGATAAAAATAATTTGTGAACATTCAGACACATTGAAGTTATACTATGAGATGAAGTCAAAGAAGACAGAAAATGCTATATTTGTTTTGTCTTCAGTTACTCTGAAAACTATGTAAGACTTTTACCTCGTTCTATGGAAATAAAAGATGTACTTCTGCCTTTCCAGAATGAAGCCAAGGCAAGAGTCCAAGGGAGATTTCTGGGAGTGAAGAAAGGAAAATGAGATCAGGGAGAGAAGGTTCTCAGGATGTCCATATGAGTAGGCTCTGTATGGACTGACTGAAATGATGTAAACAGCTTATAAACTGTGGACCATGTAAGTAAGGCTGCCTCTCACACATGCAGTGCCTTTGTGGCATTAGAAAAAGCCATTTAGCTGCCTGCTCAGTGCATATGAATTAGAAAAGGCACCTCCTCTTGGCTTATACAGGCCTGTGAAATACAGGTTAGCCAGGAGTGTGGGGCCTGCATTTCATCTTTCATTCAATCTCTTTGTCATGCAATCACAAAATCTGTAAAAACTTGTGTGAGTGCATCTGATTGGCTAATAGCACACTGTCTTGTCTTCTTTGTGTGAAGAACCTATATCTGTTTGCCCTCTTGATGTCACAGGAATAACAAAAGAGTTTTGTGTGGTAAAGAATTTAATCTTACCCAAAGAGAGATCTGGATTTTACCCTAATTTCTGGGAGGTCATTTCTACACCCTTGGAGAATTTGATTTGCCCGGAGGCCAGTGTCATTCCAGATAGTTTAATGATGTGATTTAGGCTTGGGGCTTTGGGTCACGTGGCATCAGCTCACCTCTGGAGGAGCTGGAGAATGAGATCAGCCCTGTGAGAGGTCAGTCATACCAACACGTTGGAGACCCAATAAAAGTTCCAGGCTCAAGGCTCTGGCAAGGCTTCTGGCCCTGGTTGGCCTCTTCACGTGCACATTGTTACCCGTCACTACTCGGAAAGTAATACTATACATGACTTCATGAGGAGAGAACAACTAAAAACTCTGCATTTGGAACTGTCTTGGACTCTGCACTTCTTTCTTGGCCTCTTCTCTTACTAATTTTAACCTGTGTCATTTAGCTGTAATCAACTGTAACTGTGAGCCCACAGTTTTTAGTGAGTTCTGTGAGTCCTGGCTAATTTTTGAACCTCAAAGGGTGATCTTTGAGGCTCCCAAACTTGCCAATGGCGTCAAAAATGGTGTGTCTTTTGAATGTGCTCCCTCTAACTTAACAGCTTTTAACCTCGAAAATGGCACCAGTGTGCATTTTTATGGCTTATTTGCTCCAGCCCTTCTCTTACTTTCCTCCTATGTTGCCCCATTCTCTAAACTTTACACACATAGGAACATACATATATATTTTCTAAGAGTTAGCTTAATGCTCGCTTTTGTAATAAATAACCCTCTAAATGTATTATGGCTTTAACACATGAGGAATTTACTTCTCATTTTTTTTTTTAATTTCAAAATGGTATCAGTGACGTGAAATTTGTCCATCTTCAACATCTTCCAGTATCCCTGTGCTCATTTATCGAGTCAGCGGAAATGTAGAGGGGATAGCATATGGGAAATTTTTAGTGGTCCAGGCCTGAAAGGAGCACTCATCACTTCTGATCATGTAACTGAATGGAACTGAAGCCTGTGCTCACACCCAACTGGAAGGTAGTCTAGGGCACGAAGTGCGTCTGTGTGTCCCGGAAAAAGAGGAAAGGGATGGGTGAACAGCTAGCCACTGTCTGCCTCCCACATTCACACTCATATTTTCTCTTCTCCAGTCCCCTCAGGTCCCTCAGGCTGTCAGTAGTTAATGTGATAAATGGATTAATGGTAATGTGTTAATTGGTGAGTAAGTCTTAATCCTATGTTACACATTTGTAACACTATAATGTCTCAACCCATCTAAGTGAACATTTTTAGAAATTTGGGCCACCCAGATTTTGTGATCACTCTGTCCCCAAGCTGAGGAAAACGCTGTCATCCTGCTCATAAGAATGAAGCCTTAAATGTAACAAGTATTGTCAACATAAAGGAAAGCACACAACATGGGAGTTGTGAGGTTAAGTTTTTGGGGTTTTTTTCAGGGTATTACTGAGGACTGTAGCCCAGGAGACAGCCACTCAAGAGCTCTGAGTAAACTGTTCCCAAAAGGTAGAGGAAAAGCCAGTATATATATGAATTTTGGGGGCTAGAAAATACATGTGGTCAAACATATATCTTGGTAAAATATTACCATTAATCACAAAGAACAGGTATCTCAGGTTAATGATTTTAGTGCTTTGCTCTGTATGGGAAGATGCAAAAATCTGGGGTTATTGAAATTCTTCCTGAGATGTGCATCTAACTCTCTAGGGGCCCATTTATCCAAAGCACAGAGTGCTTCATCCTATTTTTCCTACCTAAAATCCTTTCAGGATGAATTGTCAGTGGGCTACTGTAGTGGGTTTTGACTTACCCTTGTATGACTGGTTGATGAGCAACACTCCTTGTTTGTTTTTTTGTTGTTGTTCACAATATGTAATAACTAACTTTTATTGAGTGCCCATAGTGGGAAAGGCATTGTTTTAAGAATTTTGTATGCATTATTTCATTTACTCTTCACAGCAACCCTAAATAAAAGATACTAGCTGGGAATTATTGGTGCCGGAACACCAGTCAGTGTAGTTTGACTCAAAAACCTAGCCAGTGTAACTCTGCAACTTACAATTTAATGAAGTGGCCTGTGGGAATTCAGCTACCCCAGCTTTTCTCCACGTTAGAGAAATTCTGTATTTATGTTGTACGTGCATACTGTACGGGAGCAAATTTTGCCATCCCAGACTGTGTCTCTTTAGCATGAGGATTTATTTAGGTTGATTATAAGAAACTTAAGACTCAGTAAGTCTTTTTTTTTCCCCTCCTCAGCTACCTAGAGAATTTAGATATAAGTTCTGTCCCAGGAATTGAGCTATTACTAGAGATTTCCACAAAAATGTGGGCAAACGTGGAGGGGGGGTGGGAACTCAGCAAGGCCTAGAGATAAGAATCCACTCTGTGTCCTACTGTCCCTGTGTGGCCCAGCAGATCTTTATTTACCAAAGATTTGCTTTTCCATCTCCATGTGAACTGCCTTCCTCCTCTTTGAGGTCCCAAACCACCACCCCTCTTTTGTCCTTAGCTGTAGATGGTATTTAAAGTGAGAACTTTGGCCATTTTGGTGAGTAACTCAGTTTGCCTGAGACTCTTCCATGTGTTCATATTATTAAATTTTTTTGTTTGATTTCCTCCTGTTAATCTGCCTCGTGTTGATTTAATTCCTAGACCAGCCAGAGAGCCTAGAAGGGTAGAGGAGAATTTCTTCCTCCCCGACAATACCATGCATTAGGCACAGTGTTCAGCTGCCTCCTAAGCTTCCATTCCTCTGTGGTTGTCTCTTCTCTCCTGCATATCCCACATCCTTTCAGTTCCCCTACCTCAAGTGCCACCTGCTCTCCTGAAAATGAAACGTGGCATTTACCATTTATATTATAGTAAATATTAATGGTAAATGCTCAGCGGTGTCCTGGAAAACAAATTTAAAATGACAGCTCCACACTGTGTCTGAGTTTCACTCTTCAGTTTCCCTCTGCAAATCTGGGGACAATTCAGAATTCTGGGGAGAAAAGCTGTTGATGGAAAATGCTGCTTCCACTTTCTGACCTTTAGAAGACTCCCGAAGTACCTCTCTTCTGAGCAACAAAAAATGTAAAATAAAGCAACCGCACAGTTCCCGAGGGAGAAAGAGGAATATTATCATGCCTAGCCTGTCATCATTATCATCACCAAATAGTGTTTGCTGAGCTTCCAGGAGCATGAGGCAGTGGGGTGGTTAAATTGGCATCTTTTCCTCTTCCCGAGAGCTTGCAGTTTAAATAGAAACTGAGCAGCAAAGACAAACATATACAAGGTCAGGCTGAGACCAGCATTCACACATTAGCATACTCATTAAAATAGAATAGAGCTCATTATAATTCAATGAGAACGGGAAGCAGCAAGATGTAATTTAAAAATGTGCTAAACTAGGAGTCAGGGGGCTTTGCAGCCTGCCAGGGGTATGGCTTTGGGCACATGAGCTCACCACCGCTGAGGCTGAAATGTTTCTTGGGAAGGCGAACCAAAACAGACTCTGCAGTTGTAAAACCACAGGATTTCTGTAAATGTGACAAAGTGACTTCAGCACTCTGGACCAACTTGTCTTCCTTGTAAAATGAAAGGCTCTCGGTTTCTAAAATGGAAGAAACTGAGGCCGAGGGAAGGCAAGTTCTTGCTGAACATCATTTGATTGGAAGGAACAGAGGCCAAACAAAATTAAGGACGTAGGGAATTATAAGGAATGGAATTACAAAAAGTTAGCCTCAGAGACATGGGAAGAGCAGTCTGCTCACTCTCCTGTGTCTTCTCCCCTTATCAGGCTGTAGGAGCATTTGGCTCATATATGTAATATTGTGTGTGTACACACACACACACACACACACACACACACACACACACACATTCAGGAAGTATTTATTAGAGTGCCAGGCACAGTTGTGTATATTTAGGACCCTATCGTGTACATGAGAAGAATGTAAACCCTGACGGTTGAATATTCTCTCTCTTATAATATAAGTGCCTGACTTAGGCTTTGATTACCCAGGCATCCACTTCAAAGATGGTTATTTTAAATAAACCCAGTGCCAGTCACAGGACTAGATAAAGAGCCAGGCCTCTTACTCTCTCCCAAAGCCTCCCTCCCCACCCCCAGCTCCTTTGTTTCAGAGGCCTTGGTTGGTTTGGGTAACTAACTTGTTGTTTTTCTCTCTGAGGCCCCCACCCTCATCTCCAATAAAAGCAGAACCCAAGGCACATACTCTCTCTCTCCACCCATGACCTCTCTCTGTGACCCCAGGTGTGCCATGTAATATGTAGGACTTGTAAGTAATAACTAACTACCCCCCCAACAAATTTCTCTAGATAGCTGGAGGGTGTCTTTCAATCATAATAAGAACCACAAGAGCTGATCCAGCCACAACATTGATCATTGATGGGCTGAGACGCACAAAGCAATGAGCAGTAAGTTTCCCCTTTTTGTGGAGCGTTTATTCCAGGAAATGAGGGGAAAGAGATGATAAACAATTAAATACACAGGAAAATATCAGATTAAAAGGGAGTGTCAAAGAGAGGATTAAAACAGGATCATGTTACAGTGAGTTATTAGATTCCTTCTTATAGTCACGAGTCAGAGACTACCTGTTTGCACGCTTAGTATTTTAAGAGGTAAGCTCTAAGTAGTGGAAAGGGAGAAGCTGAAGATGCAGGAGAAAGAGAAGTCAGCTGGGAATAAAATCCCTGAGATGATGATGCGGGTTCTCCTTTGCACAACGCAACAGCCCCTACATGGGGCCCTTAGTTTTTGTCCCAGTGTATTAGGCCACCTGAGTAGCTGATCTGTGTTCACTTCCAGACTACATACATACATACATACGTACATACATACACACATACACACACATACATACGTACACACGTACATACATGCGTACGTACATACATAGCACATACATATGTACGTACATACATAGCACATACATATGTACGTACATACATATATACATACATACATACACATACGTACATATACACACATACACACACGTACGTGCATATATACATATGTGCATAAATAAAAGATCTGATTTTTAGAAACTGGCTGCAGTATATAGCAGGGTCTTTGCACTTCAAAACAAACAGGCAAGACCATGTGGCTTCTTACTGGTTATCTGTGACACATCTGTATTTTATCTTAAGCATCCAGCGCCTAGTCAGTGAGGGCAGAGGGCAAACTAAAAGACAGCCACGTTTGTCCAGACAGTATATTCTCCTTGGTGCAGTGATTTATATACAATATTTTAAACAAGATAAGAATCGATTTGGGAACTAGGCCTGAATTCAGATTAAACACTGGCCAGAATAATTATGCAGTGCAGTTATGAACAATCTGTACTGTTTTCCCCTACCCCGACTACTTGAGCAAATAATATGAGTCCTTGGGTGATTCTTTCAACTCTTGAGAATGTTGAAATGTCCTCAAGTTAAGAATTTTCAATTATTTCATTTGAGCCCTGATCTCAAAAGCTATTATGTGTGTCACTCAAAAGCCATTCCTCTGTGGTGGTCGCCACCAATGATGCCTTTTGTATCTTCAGTTGACTGCAGGTGCCATCATGGTTTTTTTAAATATTTTTAAGATGACTGTGGTATGTGATCGGAAACACTGTCTCAAAGACACGAAAGTCTCAGAATTCCATCTGTTCTGCTTTCTCAATGTCAGAGGCATAATATTAACTATTTCTTCTTCCATTAGTGTGAATATTGCTGTAACAATTTAATTCCTACATCAACTTGACCCTACTCTGAGGGAGCTGCGTGCCTTGAACTCACCAGGAAGTGTCAAACACATGGAACTGTGAGAGAGAATGCATAATAATATATTTTAGACTATTGCTCCCTTTATATAGTAAACTCTTCCTGTTTCTACCAGGAATGGCCTGAGAATGGGGGAAGTGATTATATATAAGGCTACGCTTTCCGGGTAGCACACAGGCAGGACTTTAAAAAGGGGATACTCGTGGGGAGAACATGGCAGGCACAGGAAGTTCACTGTGTACTTTTTTATATGGCCTAATGTAGCTAAGTGATTAGAAAATTCATAATCCCAGAAATCATCTCATCTCATGCTGGATTTTGCTATTACAATTTGAATTCTCAACAGGAAATTTTGTCAGACTGTGAGACACCTGGGCTTATCCCTATGTTTATTAATATAAAGTGATACCTGATTGGGAGTGGGTAATTAATCAAGGGGTTCTGGGGCAGGGGGGTCAGTTTGGAGGGAAAAGAATGCATTGGGAGGGGATGAAAGCTGAACGAACGGCTGACGTGGGGACATTGAAGGACTCTGTTCACTTCACAGTTGGGAACTGAGCCAACTCTGCACCAAACTCTGGAATTCTGAGCAGTAACCTTCCTGTTTGTGTGAGAAAGTTATAAGCAGCAATACTCTTCCTCCAAAGAAATTAGAGTCTAGGGACCGTCTGATGAGAGTGGAGAATGTAAGTCCCGAGGGTCGGCAGGAGCAGACCAGTTAGCATCTCATTTTCCACCAGGGCTAATTAAGCCAGAGCTCGCTGCACCCTCGTCTCGAAGCCATTCCGCGAGGAGTCACTTGCCCCCTTGAAACTGATGGGCTGGAACAGGTTCCAGTGGGGCTAAGAGCTTGTATGTGAGAGAATCCTTTCCGAAGGGTGCTGGTTCCATCAGAGATGCAGAAACCCAACTGCAAACAGGGCAAGAAAGGATACTAAAGGCAAATTTAATGTGTCATTTCAGGAGACCACACTATCCTCTGATGGCAGTAATCACTAAGGTTTATTGAATGCTTAATTAATATGAACAAAACACTGTACTAGGAGGTGTACATTCATAATTTTACTTAACCCTCACAGCCATCTCATGACATGAAAATTTCCACCGTTTCACAGAGTAGAAATGTGTTCACAGAGCTAGAAAGTTGTAACCTGAATTCAAACCCAAATCAGTTTGAGCCCAAAGCCAGTGCGATGTCTGGTACAGTATATGATCTTGGAATAATTACGTATTAAAAGTCCTTTTTCTTAGTTCTTTTTAATCTCAGATGCAGTGGCTCTTTTTCTCCTAATCAGTTTCCAGCTAATGGTAAATAGATGATATTTAAGAACTAGTAAATCCACTCTATCAAGCTTATATATATATTATATATATATTTTTTATATATATATATATATAATATATTATATATATATCACATTACTATACATAAAATAGATATGTTATATGTCAAGTTACACATATTATGCTTAATATAGTATATATTTGATATGCATTTTCGGGGCGGGAGTGGGAAATTTCCCCCTCTACTCCTCTTTAGTTCTTGTGGCTGGCCTAATAATAAAATTGACACAAGACAGATTAACAAGGTGAAAAAGAAACAAATTTTAAGTCATATGCATGGAGGTCACATAGAAATGAGACCTAAAAAGTATCCAAACCAGGAAGCTTTTATACTTTTTAGACAAAGAAACAGTAAATTTGTGAGGAATTGACAGGACAAAGAAACATTATATGCTTAATTACTGGAGAATCTAAATAGATTGTGGCCTTGGGATAGTAAATTAAAGAATTAACAAGGCTTGTTTACACAATCTTCTCAGCTCCAAATTCCCTCTCTCTGATGATAAGGGTGTCATCCTATCTCCAGATGCAAGGAGAGCACCTTTCGTATGAGAGATGTATTTCCTGCTTTTAAGGGAGACAGAGGAGGGTCAGAGCTTTCTTCTTGCATCAGTTGCTTTTCGAGCAACTTTAATTCAAAAGAATCAGTACGCCAACGTGGCACATTTTGGGACTGCCCACCTGAGCCCCAACTATACAATATAGTTTTTTATATATTTATATATAGTTTATATATGTACATAATATATATACAATTTTTTTTCCTGTCACTACATTTTTAGGATTAAGAAGTAAGAAAATCACAGCCACAACAACAAATGTAATTTTCAATATAAGTAGGGAAAGTCAGCTCATGTAAGTTCGCACCTATCACTTTAGGAAAATCCAGTTCCAACTCATGCTCTTGATGATGTCACTGAGTCCTTTCCAGGTATTTAATCATCAAAGATAATATTAGATTATTTGGGAGAAATTCATTATGATAAGACTATATGGATTATGAAGATTTTCAATTATAATTATTGAAAGGACATTTATAGTTATCTCTTCAATACTCTTATAATCTAATTTTCATAATCCACTTCTAAACCACTCTAGAAAATTAACATTTCACTGTATATAAGTTGAACTATGGGTCTAAAAGTTCTTCCTCTTCCCTCAAGACGTGTGTGGATACACACACATGTGCATGGATGAGTAAGTGGGCGTCTGTGTGGGTGATAATTACAGCTCTGGCTGTAGAGACCATTAGACCTCAGCACAAATCCCAGCTCTACTACTTACTCGCCACGTGAACTTGGGAAAATTACTTAAAGCCTCTGAGCCTCACTTTCCGAAAACTGTTAGAGTAGCTGGAAGCATCAAATAAAGTAACTGCGTGCAAAGCCCTAAGCCCAGTGCCTGGCTAATGATAAGTGACCCTGAGTAGGTACTGTTTTCCTTAGCATTGTCTTCTGGAATCCCAGCTTGCTTCACTTGTCCATCTTATTCTTGTTACATTAAGCTGGAAAGGATTATGAAGGTTTCTGGACTTTAAAACAAAAAGTCACTGATGATGGTGTCATTTCTCATTCTCCATCGTTTGAATCATCACCAGCTCTCTGCTTGTAGTGCCAACAGCTTTTCCTATTGAGTATAAAGAGAAAAAATAATTAGGTGTGAGTATTTTCACTGTCTCTTTTTTTCTAACTGGGGCTTGCTGATCCTGGATGGACTGTCCCTCCCCAGGTATAGCCAGTTCCTAGGGATAATAAACCAGTCCTGCAAGAATACACTTGTCAAATGCACACCAGCCAATCCAGAGCCCACATCCTCAAGCACCTTGTCCATCGAGCTCTCATGCTCTGAGCCACTATCCACTTGCCCAATCACCCCAGGGCCAGGTACCAGGCCACTAGGGACAGCTCCCATGCCCCAGGGACCACTGAAGTTTAATTCAAGCTAACCAGTCCTAAGTGTGCTTTACCCTGCCTCTCCCATTCCTTCCCATGGAAACCACTGGGAAGGCTCTTGCTTACATTTTCCCTTCTCCCTCTGCTTCCTGACTGATGGCATTCCTTCCCGAGTGGTGCCACTATGGTGTGACCTCATTTTCTAGGGACCTGTGAGTATAACATACTCTCTTTTCAATGGCAGGCATCTCCTGATCTGTTGGTCTCACTTTACCTAAATAACACTAAAACCTGTCTTTTAAAACAGTAATTCCAGATTTAGTGACAAATAAAGCTATCACTTTCCTATGACTGTAGGAACTTTGAGAATAGGGACCAGATCTACACTGGCCAATTGATGCTCAGTAAATATTTGTTTTATACTTTAAATATTATAAATATTAACAAATATTAATAAATATTAATGGAAATGTTGGTATAAATATTAATAAATAATATGTTTACTATAAATATTAATAATATAAATATTAATGAATGAATTTATTGCATATTTAAAAGGCCCTGACATACATCTTTATTTGGAGAAAATGTCTGCATTTTTTAAAGTGGAATAAATACATACCCTCATATTGTTTGTCCACTAGCTTGTTCCCTCACAGGAATTTCTTTGGCATTTAAATGTATATAAACTTGCTCATTAGGTATACCAATGGAGGAAAACATGACCCAGAGTTAAAGGACAGTCCTGGGACTCTGACACACTGCCAGAATATATTGAAGAAAAGGTTCAAGGTTAGATGGCCTTAACTTTTTAATGGAGACAGAAGATACATCATATTCTCTCAGCCACCTAATGCTGTTGGCAAGCTTCCTGAGGCTTCTTTCTTATTAAGGTGCTGTGATTTTTTTCCCTTCGTGTGATTAGGAAGCCTCTTTTGGCAAGAGACAGGTATTTCAGATGAATCCTTGGCTCAAGATGTACTGAGGATTTAGGAAGAGGGTGGGTCTTGCCTTTTTTGGAGTAGCAAGCAGTATGGAAATAGAATTTATACAGCTTTTTGGGAATTACTGCACCAGGGGATCCTTTGAAATATTAAAAGACTAAATCTAAAACATCTTTATGCTTTATTTAGCATCTGCTCTGATAGGCTGAAAATAATATCAAATGAACTTATTTTGCACAGGCTAATTCTCTTTTTGCTTTGAAGTGTTTTCTTTACAGCCTGTACTCAATAAATACATGTTTAACACATGAATCTATGTTTAGATGCATCTTTTCTAGTAAAGTCACATAGGAAGTACCTAATTCATTAACCTTTTCTTGCTGAGAAATTGAAATGTTTCTGAAGAAGCCAAACTTATGTTAAATCAATTATTTTTAAAAATTTCACGTGTACACTAGGACGCTTCCATAAAATGCTAAGCTCCATTTAAAATAAGATTCTAGTGTAGGGAAGAATTACAAAACACTGGAAATAGACCCAAAAGGTTACTGAGTATCCTCTGTATTGTTCCAGGTTATCTCTGCTTTTCATTGTTTTTGAGCTGTTTTACTGATAAATATGCAAAGATATTTGTCCACAAAATTGTGTCTGCTGGGGGTTCAGCTGATTACTGATTATTGCCCTGTTCAGATTGTCCAGGTGTGCCTGTTCTGTACCTGTTAAGCACATTCCTTTCAGCTTTCATGATGGGCCAATACAGTCACCTTCTTAGCTTTTTTTTCTTTTTGAGCCTCTAAAGTAACATCTTACTCTCCCCTTAATTAATGAGTTAAGTACAAGCTTTGTCGCATATTTATTTTATATCTTTATGATAAGACCTTCTTTGAAAACATACCTTTTAGCACTAGTACTAAAATAAACAAAATGAAGCAAAATTCCTGGGGAGAAGTTTAGGTAAATAACAAAGGCATATCCCATAGCACGCATGCCTGGGTAGTGGCTAATTTGATGGAGGTGTGACCTCTCCTAAGGCTCAACTCAGTAGTGTCTTCTAGTCCTAGATAGTGAAGCTTTTTCATTCTTCCAAGGGAAGCCAGTTATTCCCTCAAAAGTTTCTTCTTAAATGACTTTCTGCGGCTGAGCCCCCAGAGCTTGCTTCTGAGACGGCACCAGTTTCTTTGGTGCCCCTTGAGTTACTTCCTCCCAGCCATTTGAACAATTTCTGTCATTACCTTGCATGTAGAGGATCCAATCGGAAAAAAAATAAGCAGAGAGAGAATATACTGCCTTGCATTGTTTTGTGCACAACACCCTGACACTTGAGCAGGCAAGGCAGTGATTATGAAATCAATTCCCTCTGCACATTAGCTCTAGAGATGGAACACAGTGGCTTTTGTCTCTGTTCTTCATGGAGTCTTTTAAAACGCTGTTGTATTCCACTCAATTGTGCCATGAGCGCCTATGACAATCATTAATGCTTTATGAAGTGGTGCGTTATCTGTTCAATGAAATTCAAAATGTGTTCTAAACAACTTCAAATCAGAAGTGACTGACTGCCAGGAACTCTGACAGATATCCCTTTCCTTGGTTGGTTAAATGGGCAATGAACTAGACAGCCACCTCTGGGCAGAATAAACTACATTTCCCTAAAATAAGATGTGCTTTTGCCTTAAAAGGACTTAAATAAGTGAAGAAAATTAAAAAGTGAGCTGGCTAAGAGGAAGTTGTGACAGTGACTGCTGAAATGATGTCCCAAAGAATGCAGTATATTTATTGTATTCTGGTGAGGGGATAACGGGCTTTGGCATGGGGTAATCTTAGATTTAGTTTATAAAGACCCCACTGACTAGCTGCGGTAGACAAGTTTCTGACTACTTTAAGCATTGTATTATTCATCTGTAAAATTAAAATAACAATATTCATGAAATTACATGAGGGTGAATTTATAGAAGGCATGAAAATGCTTACTTAACATAATGTTGACATCTACTAAGTGTACAATAAGCAGTAGCTATTTTTTTATTAATTAAAAATTCAGATCTTGAAGACTCTGATTAGATGTTTCCATTGATTCCCAATGCCCAGGGCAATGCCGTGTATATAGTAGACGGTTAAAATTATTTCTTGGCTAAATGAATGATTTATTTCATTCCTGAATATAAGAATGAATTCCATTCATGAGTATAAAAGGGTTAAGCAATGATGGTGAATGACACTGAAAGAAGAAAGAAAAACGAGACAAAGTACAAGTGTGAAAGTTAAACCGCTAGGTTCCTTTTGGGGCTGGGGACTGTTTTTCCCCACTTACCCTCTCAGGGTAATTGCATGTGTCAGAAAGAGTCTTTTCAGAGAGAAGACGTAAATGTAAATAAGAAGTAGATGAAAGAGAAAGGAAGGAATAAAATATAAAGCTTTTTTAAAATTTTCTGGGTAAAATACTAAAACAAAATGACTAAATAAATTGTTATAGACTGTAATTGGAGCAACTTATAAATTTATTGTGTAAATCAGTTCTACACATTACAGCTGACAGAGTTAGTAACTACTCAGAATCCTTCCTCTGTCTATTGGGTTTGTTCAGTGATAAGTCTCATGTTCTAATCCTGATCAGAATCCACAGGTAGGACTTTCAATGGAATGTTAATAAATTAAAAGGCAAAATAAGCAAATGACTTAAATGTACAGTAATCAGAACCTTGTGTCATGAGTAAAAGTTGATAGAGTAACAGATACTTACTTAGCTTGGAAAAAACAAAACCCAGATAATATAACTAAATACTTGAGGTTCTTAATGAGTAAAAATTGATTGCTCTTATTCAGTGAGACTCTTGAGAGGTAATTGAGAACTATGGATTCAGTTTATGAACAGATGAATTTCTAAGAATGAAGACTATCCAGTATTGTAATAAACCTCCTCAGGGCTTAATGGATTTCTTCTCATTAGAGATTCAAGCAGAAGCTGGACCATCATGTCTTAGAGATATTACAGGGTTGGAATGGATAAATTTGGAGGCCTTTCCATCTCCAAGCCTTTGTTCTATGATTGCTTACTTCCAGCCAGTGTTGTCGAATTTTCAGATTGCTAGCTGGTTCTGTGTGCATCAGAAAACTCTGGGACATATTTAGAGCCCAGAATTTCCTCTTTCATGAAGCAACAGAACATGTTGGCCAAACTTATATTCCTCTCCCTTGCTTCATTCTTTATGTCTAAAATGAAATTGGGAGAAAGTATTTGTCTGTTACACTGTCTGGATTCCTCACTGAGAAATTCTCATCTCATGGGGATCCTTTCTGAATAGGAAAAATTGACTTTTCCTTTCTCAGAATCACCCACAGAGATTCACTCAGCATGTTCCCCTGCTGGCTTTCTCCTTTCCTCGTGTATGACATTACTCAGTTTTTATCTTTAGACACATTCCAGGCCACATCATAGGAGTTTCTGAGTTCTGGTAACAATGGGAGGTTACAAGACAGTAACTACTGGTGAATAATAAGGGATAAATTGGGAGCAGTGATAGATGCAAGAGAGAGCCCTGACTCTAGTTATTTGAGGAAACAGCATCACACACTTCAATTTTCTAAACTTCAGCTTCTTTCTTTGTACCGTGGAGTTAATCGCCTTTGCCCTGACTTTTTTCTTAATGCTTTTTGATATTTAAGCATGCTGGTATATTTGAAAATTTCCTATTAAGTATAAGTTATTGCTAAAATGTGAAAGGTGTCGAATATGATGATTGTTTGGAATATCAAATCATTGAATGAATGCATTCTGTAGGACATACAGTATGTATCATTTGTAGCAGTAGTTGGCTTAAGTCTTTTAAAAAGGCAGTTTTTTTCACTCCAATAGAGACAACATAAAGCAATATTACTTTATTCTTTCCAGAGACCACTAAGATCCTAAATTTGCTGCTGCTAGCTTTTTGTTTAGCAGATAAATGGTCAGATGACTTCCTCAAAGCACAATTAGCTCACAAGCTTGTTGTGTTAGTAGTTTCCAGTAGACAGAGAAGCTGTCTCTTCTACCTGGCCCCTTGTAGACACAGTACTGTAATTAGTAAAGTAGGTAAGTTTCCACTGTCCCCTTCCCACTCCTACCTCTTTTTTTTTAGTTGAAGAATAGTCAGTTACAATGTGTCAGTTTCTGGTATACAGCACAATGTCCCAGCCATGCGTGTATATATATATGAAAAGAAATATGAAATATGAAAAGAATATGAAAATGAATATATATATTTTCATCTTCTTTTTCATTAAAGGTTATTACAAAATATTGAACATAGTTCCCTGAACTATATAGAAGACACTTTTTAAAATCTATTTTTATATATAGTGGTTAACATTTGCAAATCTCAAACTCCCAGATTTATCCCTTCCCACCCCCCCCAGTAACTAAGATTGTTTACTATGTCTGCAAGTCTGTTTCTGTTTTGTAGATGAGTTCATTAGTGTCCTCTTTTTTTTATTTTTTTAGATTCCACATGTAAGTGATATCGTATTGTCTTTTTCTTCTCTTTCTGACTGTCTTCACTTACAGTGACGATCTCTAGGTCCATCCATGTTGTTACAAATGGCATTATTTTATTTTTTATGGCTGAATAGTAATCCATTGTATAAATATACCACAACTTCTTTATCCAGTCATCTGTTGATGGACATTTAGGTTGCTTCCATGTCTTGGCTATTGTAAATAGTGCTGCTATGAACATTGGGGTCATGTATCTTTTCGAATTAGAGTTCCTTCTGGATATATTGCCTGCCCACTCCTACCTCTTAATATTCATTGTTTTCAGGGAAGACCCTGGCAGGCACCAGGCTTTAGAAAGCAATGATAAAAGGCCACATTAGCAGTGAAAATAATGGCAGGAAGAAAACTGTACTCCATTCAGTGAGTAGAGAGGGTGCTGACCTCTTCTTCCCTCCATATTGCCTTTTTAAGGAATATTACAGCCTGGCAGGGAGAGAACTCTCAGTGCTAATAATAATGTCATTATTGTTCCCTCGAGATGTTCTGGTCCTCTGGAGTTTATTTCTTTCTGTTATGGGCCAGATAGCCAAACAGAGCGGCTTACTTGGTTCTTCATTGTATGTTCATTGCCCACATCCAGGCCCTAGTAGGAATGCAATTTTTATGGAAGGAAGGAAGGAGGAAGGAGGAAGGGAGGGAGGCAGAGGGGAGGGGAGGAGAGGAGAGGGAGGAAGGAGAGAGAGAGAAAGAAAGAGAAAGAAAAAAAAAAGAAAGAGAAAGAAAGAGAGAGAGAAAATAAAAGGAAAAAAAGAAAGAAAGAAGAGGGGAGGGGAGGGGAGAAAGGAAAGAAGAAAGAAAGAAATGGCAGTGATTTACGTCAAAACAGATACTGCGAGAAGCAGCAAACTTGTTCCAGTTGGGCTCCAATAGCTACTCTTCACAGTAAGTTCAGTGTTCCTGTGTGGAACTTTCTGTCAGATTCCACCAGAGAAGAAAAGTGTGAGACCTATGCAAAATATATATTCCCTCTCAGAAAAAGAAATGCCCTAAAGAATCCGAGAAAAACTGTGTGTCTGGAAAAGGTTTTGTGTAAAAACAAGAGGAGATTATAAAAGCTATCTAATCTATGAAATTAAAGCAAGCAGATGTGAAGTGAGAAAAATCTAAAATTAGAAAATATGTTTGATGACAATACAGTTATTAAATTCAAAATAAAGATAGAGAAAAATCAAACACATATAGAAGACAAAATTGAGATATTGACCGAGATCCACAAGGTAAGAGTAAAGTGATAACAGTAGTTGAAAGACATTAGTATTTGCATCAGTTCCAGTTTCCATGTCTGAGGATTACTTGGTCTGGAAGGAGGGCAGGCAGTGTTAAAAAGAGCATGCAGAGGAGAAGAAATGTTCAGTGAAATGATACAATGTACTTAAAATTTCCCTGAGAGGAAGACTTGAAGAGGCAGATCAAAAAAGTTCACAAAGCTAAAAAAAATTCAGAGTTAGGTATGTTATTTTGATTTTATTTTAAAATTCAACAGTAAAGAAAATGTAACCTTTAGATATCAAGGGGGGGTGGAATGTTACCTATATAGGAAAGAAAAAGAGTATCTTAGAATTTTCCTATATAGCATGAAAGACAAGAAGGCAGCACAATGATGTTGAGAGTTTTGAGAAAAAAGAATTGTAGCGCACAAAGTCTATGTTGATTTAAGTTGTCATCTATATGCAAACAGATAGATAGGTGATAGAGAGCACATATATGTGTACACATCTATCTGTATTTTCAGAAAACTTAGGGATCAACAAATTTAAAAATCTGTTATAAATCTTTTGTAATGGAAATACACACATGCATACACAGCTGTCTGAAAAATGCATTTAAAAATTTAAGATTAGGTAAGTGACAATATAAAATAATTAATAATGTTCAGGAAAGCCAGTTATTAAAAATGCAATGTTGTAAAACGGAATCTTCTCTTTGGATACAGTTGTTTCAAATTCAAGAGAGGGGAGATGGTGGAGGAAGCCTCATTTTGACTTCAGTCTTCAGCCAGCTTCTCCAGTGTTCAGAAGCCCTTTGTTCAGTGAGTTAGAGAGTACGCCAGATTAATAAAGTAAAATCCTCTTTCCTGTGTAAACATTCATCCTTGGTTACATGCTCTCCTAATCCTACAACCGCAGAGGGCAGAAGGATTGCATTGTGCCCCCTTTACGGCTGATGTGCAATTGATAGGAGACTGTTCTCTTGGAATCATAAGTACAGTGTCATTACTGAGCTAATCTCCCCTCCATCTCACTCCCAATATTAAGGATAAAACACTAACATATTTTAAAAAGTGTCTCTAATTATGCACTTTGAAAATGCAGCCTTTTTAGCTTTGCCGAAACTCTAGGGATCTTGCCATGAGAAGGGCTCCTTTGAAAGGTAAGAGACGTTGACAATGCTCTATTAACCCAGCTCTGGGAACTCAGTGAAAAGAGCGTCAGTGACAAGACCCTTGTATAGGAAAGAGCGTTAAGCATTTATTTAAAGTAAAAGATCGCTATGAGAAAGAGGAGCTTTCCCCCATATACTCTTTAACTGGGGTGTTGGTAAGAGGTTACAAAACTCGGCCAGGCAACTTTTCCGAATGTTTTGCATTCATGGCAACAGCATGGATGGCTACAGACTGTGCGATTTCTATCTTCCTTGGTTGTGCAACGAAATTTCTGATTATGTTCAAGGAGCTAAATAAATAGAGGTATACTCCTTTCAGACCCAGAAAGCAATTACTGCCAGGCTTCTGGGCTTTTAGGAGAATTGCTTCTTGATGAGGAAGAGAGAGGGGGGGAAGGAAAGGGACAGGTGCTGAGAAAATAATGGCAAGACCTCTTAGTAAAGGTATGTGATAGATCTTTAATTTACTACCAGGCTATTGAAATTCAAAATCAGTATTTTAAAGCGGGGTTTTATTTGACACTATGACAACCAAAATTCACCAAACAGAGTCCATTGGAAGAAAAAAATGTGAGCGGAGAATAATTATTCATTTTTGTGTAATTCGTCTTGTTAGTTTTAAAGGGGAGCCTGAGACTCTTCTACCTAAGTTTTCTCATAAAACAGAAGATATCAGCTTTCTAGTTTCTATGTATCTCAGCCATCTGCTAGATTTGATTGTGGTTGAGCAGTGATGCTTGGCCAGTGATGCTAACACCCTTCAGACTCAGCTCACTGGCAGAATTGCTCAGCTCCCTTAATCAGGTGGGTGTCCTCACTGTTCGTCCAGCACCTTGTCATCGTCGCGCTCCTGTGGAGTAACCCCATTCTTCCCTCGGTGGGTGGGGTCGAACTACAGCCGTCTGTTAAGATTCATATCAAGTACCTTTTCCTCCATTGAACTGTCTCTTACTTCTCCATCCCATGTGGACTTTTACATTCCCTTATGTCTTAGTTGTAGCTATCCTTAGATTGATATGATTTAACAATTAACTGACTTCCCAGTAACTCGTGAGGGTTATCCTTGTAGCCTGGCTTGGAACTTAATCAGTACTCCTCACAGACTACTTAATCTCAGTGACCTTCTGTCTCCTTTTGTATTCTTTCTGACCTCAGTGTTCTTTATAAAGTAACTGTATACCTATATAGATATAGATATATTTAATAAGTATATAATATAAATATATGTACCTATTTATATTATATTGAATTTAGCCCTGTACTTGCACAAAGCTTTATAGTTCCCTTCTCCTTTTTTCCATTCTCCTTTCCCTTTTTTTGCCCTTTATGAACAAAGATGCTAATTCATACATTTCAGTGCTGAGTAAATCGAGTTCTTCACAGACACTTAAAATACATTTGCAGATCAAAAGCTGGATGAAAAGGAGTATTATTTTCTCTAGAACAGTGAGTCTTTAAAAAAAAAAAACTAACTAGGAAAGAATAATTGTTCTATTTTCATGATAGACTTTCACGATTGAAAGTGGTCAGCCTGAATGATAATGATAACTTGTGTTAAGAAGGTAGAGTCTAGAAGATTGTGGCTTTCTTTCCCACTCCGTGAAGCTAAACCACATACTAAACTTACTTCTGTAGATTAATTTACGTCTATGGTCAAGGGAAATTGGTATAGCTAAGAGTACAGTTTGGAATTTTAAAGAATTAAAGTACTTCCAGGGGTTTTTTTTAATATTACTTTTCCCATTCATAAATTGTTATGCTTATATAAAATCTGGAATTAAACTCTTGTTTGATTTAATTAAATTAAAAACAATAAACCGTTCTTTTCTTTGTAATGGGATTCCCTTCTCTTGTCTCCCATAGAGCAACCTGATTTTAGGGGACAGATCATTCGTTTAGCAGCTTGTAGTGAGAATAAAGACCCTGCCAGGGTTTGCTCAAGGAGAAATGATGGGCGGTCACTAAACTGCCTTTTTAAAGGTTAAAGGGTTAACTACAGGGTTTTGACTTAGCAGATATGTCACCGGGGGTGGAGCAGACTTGCTTGAAGAGGAGGTTATTTGTTGCAGAGGAAAAGAGTCGGCAGGGAGAAAGTGAGACTGTTGCGGCTGAGAGCAAAAGAGAAAATTACAAAGTGAACAAAAATATCTAATGCGTATTGTTAGTAAATGGTCAGAAATAGAACACATGCGTCTCTTAGGTAACCTCCTTAACAAACCTTTTTTTGACTCTTCCTGTAATCAATTGTGGAGGGACTTGACGTTTATATCCAAAGATGTCTCTGATACAGGAAAATCATGACTGTTGCAGTGTCTTTCATGTCTGCTTTTCAAGGATGTGACAAAGTGCTATTACTTCAAGGTCAGTGCAAGTAAAAGCAGAAGCTGACAGTGGGAGGACACTCAGCACCAAGTTTGTCAAGGTCCAAGGGAAAAGACAGAACACAGATGGAAATTCTCCTAGGGTATCTTCTCATGACTACCCTCCTCCATACTTCTACCAGCTTTCCTGCCTTTGTTTCCCATGTATGAGATATACATTTTTCTTACATTACTATGCTACAGCTAGGGGGTGCTGTTGATGATTATTATAATTATTATTATAGTACTAGTACTTACTATGTACTGGGTACTTTTATAAATATTTCCCATGTATCCAAATAAATCCCTACTGTTCTTTGTATCATCTAGAGGTTTGGTCTTACAGTAGGACCTATTCCTCACCCCTCCCATATCTCACCAGAAAATCTATGAAACACACATACACACCAACAACCACCACCACCATCCAGAAATATATTTCCCAAAGGCAGCGTTAGACTTATTCACTCCAGAAAAACACTGTGGAAGGGTTCACATAAACATTTAAGTGGGATTTGGCACCTCAGGTCCTGCAGACAGATACAGCTACTGAGACAGGCAGCAGACTTTCCTTAATATTACCAAGGAAATTCACAACCTGGAAGTTAATATTTCAGATGGAAATATTACACAAGAGGAAATAAACTATGAAATAATTTTAAAATAATAAAAATATTTTATAACTGCAGTATAATTATATTCATGCAAAGAGCTAAATAGTAAAGTGATAAAAAATGGTAACAAACATCTCCCTGTTACAAAAATTTGTCCATAATTTTCCTTCCTCAGGTGCTTTCAGTTATTCAACCATTGAGCGTTTTCTAAAACTCGTAATAAACACAAATAAAATAAAATAAATTAAATAATTGAACACTTTCTAATGGGAGTTGGTAGCCAAATGAAGCCCAGTCTTATCTGAATCTCCTGAATGATGTAGTGCCTTTTCAATAAAGAGAACATTTCTGCTCTTGGATAAGCTTTACTTACTTTATCATGATAGAAAGAAGATAAGACATGGTGAAGATGTCAGACTATATAATGAAAAGGATGTGAATGTACCTATTATGTAGTAACAATAGATAACATTTATTTTGTATTATATGTCAGGGACAATATACTGAAATCAGCTTATGGTCTGGGCAGGAACTAAATCCTCAGCATGGACAATGGGAAATATTGGCTATCTTCTCTTACAGTAGCTAGAATATCCTTTGAGAGTCAGTTTGCCTGGTTAGTATTTCCTAGAACTAAAGGGAAAGCATCTTACTTGTTTGTAGAAAACTATCATTGGCTGTTTAATGTGGGACTGATAATGTGTACCGTGAAATTCGACTAGAAACTAATGGATGAAAATCAAATTTAAGATACCAGAGTTATCCAACAGAAAATTGTTCCTGGCTCTAGTCCTAGTGTTTTTCTTGGCATTATTCTTATTATTCTTCAACCATTGGATGTCACTGTTTAAAACTACCTGGCTTTAGTCCTCAGACATAGATTGTGAATATATAATATCTAGCAATAATACCAGCTGTGCTAGATCAGGTTTATAGGGCTATAAAACGTTTTGTGATGGTTAATTTTATTGTTTGGTGAGATCTGTGATATTTTTGCTCTAGCATGGTCATTCTACAGGAGAGGGGACTAAAATAGACCTGACTCTTACAATGATATCTCTGGTGGTGATGAATAGCTCAGCTAAGATGCTTGCAGTATAGATTGAGAATTATAAAGGCATAATAGAACCCCTTTCAATGCACGCACGCACGCATGCACAGAGAATTCTTTAATAACTGAAATTCATTCATAAAACTTTTTGGTAAAGAATTTTATAAGCAATACAATTTGAAAGGTTAGAAAATAATTAAGTGGATGCATGCTAATTTTTTCCCTTTTTGGTTTATGACTTGCACTATGCTGGATAGCTTTCTCATGTCCCCCAGATCATCCTTCCTGTTATACAGGCTGCTCTCTGCCTCCCGAAGGCTTACGTTTATGGATTCAGTTGTTCTCTTCCACTGGGTTGACAAATGGAAAGATAGAAAGGGCACTCAGGGTATTTATTCTCCCAACTCTGTGTTTCTCCTTGGCCTGGCTGCGTCTAAAGGTCAGATCTCCTCTCCAGGTTGCCATCTCCACATGACTCTCTTTAAGCATTTCTATAATCGCTCTGTCCACTCACCCCATAAGGGGTGCAAACAGCCCCGATGTTGACCTGGCCACATCTTTGTAAATAGCCTTTTATTAAACTCCCTCGAGTTATCCAGTTTGAATATGCCATCTGTTTCCTGCTGGCATCCTGACTAATATACCCATGGCCAGACCTCAAAACTTAGTAACACTAGGTAGCTTCTGGTGATTGAATAGCTTTATTTTAATAATTTGGGAACTAATTCTGAAAGATTCCTTCTATTTCACAAGCCACAGCCAGTACAGCAAGGATCTGCTAGATCCCTGGATTTCTCTTTGCAGTAGGTGCTACCATCATGTCCCTCTTACTTTGCTTTTACAGGATTTTCAGAAAGTATGCCCCTCTGAAATGAAAAAGAATTAATACCCCATCTCAGGGCTTTTTATACCACCCAAAGGCTTCAGACACCAACCTTCACAATCTTATTTCTTTCTCTTCCTTCTTTGGAATTGGTTGTAATGTCTTCACCTTTGAAAAACCAAGCCAGATGGTATAATGTGGGATCTGTGCCACTTTCCTGTGTTCCTTGAATGCATTATATTTATTCAGATACATGTATTAAAGTGTTGAAATTGCCTATATAATCACTATCCATATGTATTTTATATGTGTGTGTGTGTGTGTGTGTATGTGTGATGTGAGATCACTGAAGAAAAGAACCTTGTCTTGTTCATTTGTGCATCCAATACATCTCCCCCAGTGCTGGCACATAGTAGGTCCTCGATACAGTCATCTCCCCTTGTGCATAGGGGATATGTTCCAAGACCCCCAGTGAATGCCTGGAACCAGGGATAGTGTTGAATTCTACATGTGCACTATGTTTTTTCTATATGTGTGATAAAGTTTGATTTGTAAGTTAGGCACAGTAAGAGAATATCCAAATTGCCAGCAATACTCTTGTGCTTTGAGGCCATTATGAAGTAAAATAAGGGTTAGTTGAACACAAGCACTGCGATACTGTGATAAGAGATCTGATAACCAAGACAGCGACTGAGTAATAAGGAGGATGCTCTGCAGAGAGAAAGGAAAGGACGACCCCCATCCCAGGCAGGATGGGGTGGGAGGCTTCATCGTGTTGTTCAGAATGGTGTGCGCTTTTAAACTGATGGATTGCTTATTTCTGGAATATTCTATTTAATATTTTTGGACCATGGCTGATTCTGGGTAACTGAAACTGCCAAAATCGAAACCACAGATGAGCAGAGACTACTGTGTCATGGGGTTGAGCTATGAACACAGTAAAGTTGCATTGGGTTCCTCTTGCATTATGCCTGCAACCCACACAACTCCTGTAGATCGGAGGAGACACAATGGGAATTATGGAGCACTCCAGCTCTCTAAAAGGCATCTCTGAACTCCCCTGATGTGTATAATGATCAAATATTAGATAGTGTGAACCTATGTGTTGAGGGCTCAAGGTTAATATTATGAGTACAGTTCACTGAGCTCTTGTTGAAGCAACAAAGAAAATATAAAGATTAAATATGTTTTAAGTAAGATGATAATTTTACTTGCACTATAATTTTACTGTTCCAGAAAGTATATCAGGACACCCAGATCTTTCCAACACCAGTATTTCATTAGGGACATATTTTATTTTCAAATCTTCGCACAATATATTAGATGTATTTAATCCTTAATGAAATTTTTGCTTTCAGTAGCTCAACAGTTCATTCTTGCATGCACTTGTGAAATCCCTCCCTATTATTTAAGTCATTTCAGGAGAAAGCAAAAGAGCATATGTTCTAAAAATAATAATATTTTGCATTTAGATAATTTATTTTAAGAAATAGCTTATAATGATTTGGACCTTGAGATTGTTTCATGACCTAAGTCCTTATGTACCAAAGGAATGCTTACAGAATACATAAATATATGAGAGTAGTGAATGAAAACATGTAAGTGGAAGGAATAAATGAATAAATAAAGTTTATAGATGAAAATTTGAAACAGCAGTATCATAGCAAGTTGGCATCATGTAATTTACCAAGTTATATAGGAACAGAGTGAGACGTTGGAACATTCTTCCGTGAATGTTGAGACACTTCTTGAGTCTGCTACAGTATAAACTAAGATAATTCCATACCCTGTAAATATTTCCAGTGAAAAATTCACTAGCAAAAGCTTGACATTTTTATAGTGTTGTCTAAGACAATGGATACTATAATAACGGTATATTCACACTTACAAACACTTGGTAAGAAAAAATACTGTAATAGACACTATGCGATACAAAGATAAAAAGACACAGTCCTGCCCTTAAAATGAAATAATCATACCTCGCAACAACATTTTTTTAAGAATGTGTGTTAACAAATATTTCACTTTAAGAAGTATTAGGGAAACATTTAACAGTATTTATAGTGACAGTGAATAAAGATTTTTTTTAAATGTTTGCATAGTGAATCTATTTAAGAAAAGTATTTAGTGATTTGATAATACTGAGAAATAATATTGTATAATATTTAAGAACTTAAAACTCTGGGATCAGACTCCAGGATAAATTCTAATTATGCCACTTACCCTCTTTGGGAATGAACTTGTTTATGTATAAAACAAGGATGATGATATTTACCTGTAGGATTGCTGGAGGATTAAAGTTGTTAATACAAATAAATGCTGAGAACACTGACCGGAGTATTGCTGGCACTGTGTGTTAGCGCGCTATGCTGCAGTACTGATGACACATACACAGTTATTGAAAGCTGAACACAAATGGCGTTTGAAAGAAACCAAAGCCCGGCCTATGACGATGTAAAGGAGGGAGTTGCTCAGAGAAACAAGAGAGTAAGCATTATAGCATAAAAACAACATATGATGCTGGACTTTAATGGACCTGATTTTCAGTCTAATCTGCCGTTTATGAATGCCATTATCATGTACTACTACTTGATTTTCCTAAATATGAATTGTCTTACCACATGTTTAGATACAGTAGGAGCAACTTCATGTGGTTGTTTAAAAATAAAAGAAGATAATACAAAAAAGAGAGATAATTAGAATGTGGAATATGGTTAACAATGGGGGTTAAATCACCATTATTTCTATTTTTATACTGGTGATTAAGCTGACTTTCCATCAGAGATCCTAACATCCTAGAGACAGTAAGATACTGAGAAGCAATTTGCTATTTTTCATCATTATTCTTGTTTTTAAACCTCTGAGTCCAACCAAAATGTTGTATCAGAGGAAATGTATCTTTCAGATAACATTGACTTGAATCTATCATTTGGGTAGGTGTTAGAATATCGTTGTATATGGTTTCTTTCTAGCACTTGACAGGCAGTTTATTTCATGGAAAAAGCAAAGATTAACATGAGTGCAGACCGTGGTAAGATGGCTCCCGATTTTTATGCCTTGATTAGAATTATTAGCCTTTTTAATTTTAGCTTCCTAATTGGTGAAACTGAAATAATAATACCTACTCAATAAATTTCTAAGAAGAAAACTGAAAGAAATATATTTATAATGCTAGGTCCATAGATGTGATTCATACTTTTTAGTTAATAACATGTCTTTGCATTTTTATTCATTTATTTGAAAAAATATTTATTAAAACTGCTATTTGTTAGGTGTGATTATTTCATTTTAAGGGCAGGACTGTGTCTTTTTATCTTTGTATCGCACAGTATCTATTACAGTATTTTTTCTTACCAAGTGTTTGTAAGTGTGATTATGCCGTTATTACAGTTTCATTGTCTTAGAGAACACTATACAAATTTCACGCTTTTGCTAGTGAATTTTTTTTTAAGCTGGAAATATTTACAGGGTATGGAATTATCTTAGTTTATCAGTGTAATAGAATAAAGAGCCCAGAAATAAATCCTTACATATAAAGTCAGATGGTTTTCAACCATGGTGCTAAGCTACTCTATGAGAGAAGGACAGTCTTTTCAACGATTGATGTTAGAGAACCATGGATCCAGAAAACGTGGGAAGAAAGCACGGTCTCCAGACACACAAACCAATAGGTTTTAAGGCGTATTAAATCCCCTTGAGCTTTATGATCCAACTTGAGTTATTTCCGATTGCCGGTTCTTCCTGTCTTAGCATTCCAGAAAGAGCCCTGGACTGTCACCCATTTCAAAGATTTCTCAGAAAGCTGTAACCTTCGCAGAATAACTGTTTGGATATGCATGGAGGGATGAAGAGAGGAATTATGTTCTCTCCACCTCACACATTTAAATATTATAGAAACTCTCCAGGGTTTTAAGCTGAGCCATCTATCCCTCTAAAAAGGAAAAACAATCTGGTATCCACAGGTACATGTCAGTCACAGCCCAGGACACTCTTCTTCAGCTTAGGAGCTTTAAATTAAACAAACAGAACAAAACAGAGTCATGAGTGTGATTGTATCTGGCATTTATCCATAATGAGCTATCTGCAGCTGAGTTGATGAGATATTGACTAACCTTTTAGAAAGTTTCATTTATCACTCTTCTACAAACTGTGAAATCGTTTTCAGAATCTGGTGAATCCAGCTCTGTTGTTTACCATTTATCACCATGATAATGGAAAAAGAAAGACTGCATTGTGCCATTTGAATCCCTAGAAAATATATTAAAGGGAAGAAAGAGAATCGGATGATTTCTGGGATGGTAATTTGCATAGGCCAAGGAAAAATATTACAAGTTCAAAACCCAGGAAGCAAAGGATTTATCATCATTTACACTTTCATGGCTGCATGTTGTTACCTTTAAAATCTGAATATTTGTGAATTAAAGTGTATCTTCAACATATCTGTAGGAGAGGAAAGGGAAGATCCTTTTGCACTTGCAGTCTGGGGCCTCCTGACAATTAAATGTACTATTGATAACAATTGCTTGTTTGATGACTGAGAACAGTATAATTCCATGGATTTTGATCCATGAAATATCTGTTGGTGAAACAGTCTGTTATACTGACATGCACAGATTTTCATGTACCTAATGCCTGACTCGATTAACCTTGCCTCTCATCAGAACCAGGGGAAGAGCAATTAACAACCTTCCTTTAGAATTCAGTTTTCCTTTCTAGTGCAAGATAACAATTTTTAAACCACCCGCTTACATTTATTGATCAATTAATGTACTTTGGTACCTGTATATTTCTTTTTGCGGTAAGGATGCAGACTCAGGCAGTGTTTCTTAGACTCATGTCTGTGATACAGGCTAGGGCTTGGCTTATATTCACTGATAGTACAGGGGGAATAAATCAATGGTGCTAGATTAGGTAAAAAAACAAATGTCTTCTGTGTAGCACAGGAAACTATATTCAATATCTTGTAATAACTTTTAATGAAAAAGAATATGAAAATGAAAATATGTATGACTGGAACATTATACTGTGCACCAGAAATTGACACATTGTGACTGACTATGTGTCAATTAAAATTAAAAAGTTAGTAATGCCCCTTACTAGTACATCTCTTGTGTCACAATAAAACTGTAGAGAAAGCAAGAAATCATTTAATTCCTTATATGTTTTATATTTCAAACTGGATTTTAAAATATATGCAGTTTTGTGCAAGGGCATATAACAATGTACTGTGATGTGCTGTGAGGAAAGGGTGCCTATTACTTTTCAGATCAGAGCAACGTAGTGAAAACCCTAAGGTTCAAAAATCTTTTATTATGTTTTCTTTACAGTGCCTTTCTAATAGAATCAGTCTGTTGGAGTTGTATATGCACCTATGGGGGGAAAAATGTTGCCATGATAATAACAATGACAATTTGGTGAGGGTTTGTTAGTGTCAGGTCCTATGCTATAGGCATTAATAAACAACCTCATTCAGTCTTAACACTGTGAGGTAAGTTTGGTTGTTTCGGTGTTCTCATCTTAAGGATGAAGACAGAAAGTTTAAGTGACAAGCCCAAGGTCACACAGTCACTAAATGCCAGACCCAGGATCTAAGTTCATTTGTGACTTTTTTTGTAATATTCCACATATGAGTGATATCATATGGTATTTTTCTTTCTCTTTCTGGCTTACTTCACTTAGAATGACATTCACCAGGTCCATCCATGTTGCTGCAAATGGCATTGTTTATTCTTTTTTATGGCTGAGTAGTATTCCATTGTATAAATATACCATAACTTGGACATTGCTAACTTTTAAAATAAAAGTTTAGATTTAGAACTAATCTCATTGTTTTAAATTACTACTACTTTTTGAAATGAATGTGTTTTATCCCAAAATTTCTATTTTATTCCATCTTTTATGTTGGATGATTTTCTATCAACTTTTCAGTTGGCATAGTTAATGGAACATCTTATCACAATAAAGCATAAAGGAGAATGACGTTTTGATGAGGGTTTCAGAAATTAAACCATAAATGATAGAAATGAACAACTTATAGAACATTATATCAATTAGTGGAGATTATTTGATAACACCTTAGAGTTTTCATTCTTGAATTCCATGAGATTATTTTGACTGAAAAAGAGAATTTTAAGAAAAATAAAATTACAGATTTTGAAAAATACTTTCCTAATTTTTTTTTCTCTTTACTCAGAGAAATTGGGAATGATCCATAATTAATAGCATATTTTATCAACCCTTTCCAAAAATCTCTTGGAAATACTGCAGCTTGGAAATCATGAGAAAGACAGTTGACTGTTGTCCTCATGCTAACAACAACAGCAACAAAACTAAAGAAGCTACAAAATCATCATTAAAAAAAAAATCAAAGAACTGAGAATTCACAACAGCAGCAACAGCAAAAAAAAAAGGGGGGGTATGAATCCAAGTTCAGAAAGTAATGGACTCTTCCAAAGAGGGAAGAGCCTGAAGCTGCTTTGATTTCTGGTAGAGAGAGAGGAGGATAAGAAGTCTTCGAGAGAGAGGGATGTGGAGAAATCTGCAGAACATTCAGTAAACATTTAATGGCCATCTCTGGGCTGGCGTGCTAGATTCGGAGACTGAGGAGCTCCACCACTGAGCTGCTTGCATCCTTCAAGTCACTTTCTGTAAGCCGTCTCTTTAGTCAAAGGCTGAGGCAGGACAAGGGAATTAAGGGAGCTGCCTGCATGGAGGTGCTTTTCCAAGTGCAAGGCAGTGGATTACTGATGCTGAACAGGGCCGAATAGCTGAGAACAATCCCCTGAGATACAGGGTCATCCAGGGCCAAGCCGTAGCTGCCAAAGGCTGGGAAGAGGGCAGGAAAGCTGAGATAAATCCCTCAGTGCACTCCCAATCTTCTCCGCGTACACTGCTGAAACCCTTCTGAAACCCCTGCAGTTCTGATGTTTACTGAGAACATGGTGGTGATTCTTTAAACGGTTAAATGTAGGGCAGCAGAGGACGATGGGTTCCCAAGTGCAGAACAACTCCCAAGAATTAGCCTGAACATCAAAGAGAATTCCCCAGTGCCCCAAAGAGCTGATGGCCCGGCTGAAATCAGAAAGTGATTTCATACAGTTTGCTCGCACCCATCTTCTAAGCTTTGATGAAGAAAACATCGTTCTTTACTCAAATACTTGGAGTCAGTGGTGAAACAAATAAAGCTGCAGCAAAGCCTGGATGCAGATGAAATAAATTTAAACTCAGCTCCATTATTAAAACCCTGAACAGAAACAGGAATGTGCCCTTGGAATGGCTAATATAAATACTATAAAATACCAAATTTTGACAAGAATGTGGAACAACTAATATCCTCAGTCTTAATCAGGGATCATTCAGCACAAAGTAACAGTAACAGCGTCGTAATAGGGAACTACCATTCACGTGGACAGGGGCTTTATTTGCTGTGCACACAAAACAATTTATTGATGGGACAGAAGACTTAGCCAGCACACACAGCGGCTGGAATTTCTACTACTGAGTCTTGCTATGTGTCTCCCTAATTCTCCATAGTTTACTTGCAGATGAGTGTTTTCTAGCTTTCATGGCTTCTCTGAACTTGTAAAATTGCTGTTTATGCATGGCTTTGTTCTGGCAAGGCACAGACTCTGGCCTGTACTCTTCATTGTCTTCCTGTAAGCCCACATCATCGTTTAATTTCCTCGGTCTCCCAGTGTCCAGTCTGAAGCGCTCAGGAGGGACGGTCCGTTGTGCTCTACTCAGTTGTGGCCTCAGAGATAGCATGAGCTCATGTAAGGAAGTATAACACCGAGGCCCATCTATTCATGTGGTTGATGGTCATTTCAAAGAAGGGAGCATGAGCTAAGCAAGAAAACGTAAATTATTTATTATAGATTTTGACCTCATAAGGTTACTCTGTGTACTCACAGAGTAATGTAGCTAAGATGCAAAGCAGAAGACTTAACACACAGTAAGAAAATAATAGATCTTCTTTATTATCATAGTAGTAATAATTATTATTTTAAAATGTAAAAGGGCATATAGTGTGGTGTGAACACTTTTTAAGTTCACAATACTTATTTTTTTCCTCTTTCATTAAAATATAAGAATAACTACATAATGCAAAGAAAATTAAACTTGAGAACCACTATGTCTTTATGTCAACGTGCCCTCTAATTTTATAGCATCCTTGAGGGGTGGAATATTTCAAAATAGAGCTGTGTCATTTCATCTAAATATGCCTGAGTCATGTCTACTATGTTGTAAACATAATAGAGCAGTTAATCTAGAATAAAGTGTGTGACTCTCTAGAAGTGTAGCTCTGATCTGTATCATCATTGTTAAAAGCTCAGCTGAGGCACATTATATTTTTCAAGAGTACATTTGAATACACATTGATCAGAGCCTTCCAGTGCCAAACAGGGAGCGGCTGGGAGCACTCCACCCGACAGAGCTATGGGAGAGGTCTTTATAAAGAGGATGCAGGGACGCAGAAGCAGAGCAAGGAAACTGTTGACTGGCTGCAGCTTAAGCAGCTGCCTTCTTTGGGAAAGACGAGGTAGCTGTATGTGATTGCTTGCTCTTAAGTTTCTCCGTCTTGGATTCAAGTGTGTTGCGTGTGCCTAGGTTTTCACTTGCTACGTCAACTACCAAGGCATTAGGGCCAGCCCAGTCTAATAGCCTCCTCTTTTACTTACTTTAGCACCAGCATCTGTCTGATTTACATGAAACTCATTCTGTGACTTATAAAAGAGCTGTCAACAGCCTGAAAATGAGCAGTGTCTTCATAGCGATGGAGGAGATGGTATATAGCTGGACTACAGAAACTATTTTGACTATTAGACTACAATTCTCTTGAGGGGTGGGTGTGGTTTTGGTCCTAACTTTATCTCAGCAATTAGTAAAGTGCTGGTGTAGCGTAGGCACTCATTCACTATTTCTTATACAAATGTCACACAGTGCATTTTTCTTGTCATTCCTCAGCTGTTCTGTATGTTGAAGAACACTCCATAATATAGAAAACGTGATTTTGAGAAACCTATGATTTGCCCATATTAGCTCATGGGAATAAAATTATTTAGTGTATTTTATTCAGTGTTAATGGATCAGTCAATGGAAAAACTAGGATTACAAATAAATCTGACTGTATACTGAATGTTCTATTCACAGGTATAGATACATTTCTGGTGTACAACATAATAGTTCAGTCATACATGTACATATATTCGTTTTCATATTCTTTTTCATTATAGGTTACTATAAGATATTGATACATGAAAATTAATTTAAGTAGTTTTGATTTTTCCCAAAAGAGATGTCTTCATTGAAATTTTAACTAACTGCCTAAGAAACCCCATAAAGTGACATTAATTCTAAAAAAATATGGAAATAGAAATTTTTGTTTTGAAAACTATCTGACTAATATAAAGTATGGTCACTAAAGGACCCATCCACTGCAGGCAGCATTTTAGAAGAGCCAAATTAAACATTACTGGGCTGTAGGTTCATTGCTTTGATAAGTATATATTTACTATTTTTGTCCTATATTTTCTGTAATTAGTATACAACTGTTACATCATTCTATAAATAGCAGGCAAAATGTTCTTTGGAACTGTTTTTACTAAATAGTTCCTCAGAAGTGTTCAGTCTTCAGTATTCAGACAGACACGCTGCCTTGAAAAAAAGCTAACAAATCAAATCATCTCATGTATTAAGCCCAACATTCAAGGTCCTTCTTCACTGACTCTATTTCTCAACCTGTCTGTTCTCACCTCTTACGACATCCTTTACTCCCACAAAGCGTGTATACTCCTAACTACAGATTCTGTACCTGTTCTCTTCTGCCTCTGCTCCATTACATGCTCACTGTGGATACGGACACCTGCTGAAATCTTACTTGGTTTGAGATGAATTTCTAGATTAACCTTTGTAGTGACCTTTGTTGTTTCCACAGCTTAAAGTTCTACCCCCTTCTTAGAAAACCTATAACCTGATGAGGAATGGGAGCCAATGTGGAATTGAGCTCTTTGCTATTCTGAATCTACATATTTCTAGCGAATCTGGTAACACTGAATGTAGTTATCTTGAGTGATATTTGACCTGAGACCTAAATGATAAAAAAAAAAAATATCAGTTCCATGGAGACCTGAGATCATTCCATGCAGAGAAAAAGGCCAGAGCAAAGGCTTTGAGGCAGGAATGGACTTTATATTTTTGAGCAACCGGAAGAAGACATAATGGGTGAAATACAGTCAGCGATAGGGAACGGTGGCAGATGGGGCAGAAGAAGTTTGCAGGGTGAGATCCTAATAGAACATTAAATGCACGGTAAGTGTTTATATTATATGTCTTGGGTACTGAAAGCTACTGGAAGGTTTTCACTAGAGAGCCTGTATGATCAGATCAATTTGGAATTGAGGAACGGATGTGTTAAGGGGTGTTACCATGTAAGCCTGCTCTCTGGCCATGGGCGGGGCCTTTATTCCCAACTGCAGCTGTCAGCTTCATTACACAAGGAATAAAGTTGATTTTTTATGAGAAATGTTTAGGCAAGAATGTGATTGAAAATGAATGATATTAGAAAAGACCTTGGAATTGATAGAAAAAAAAAATCTAAAGTGATAAAAGGAACATAGTGTCTACTCAAGAAATTTTAAAAAAAGTGGAAACTAACATGGATAAGTTACTCAGAATAACAGAAGCAGTGGAGAAGCACATTTTCCAGTGAGCAAACTTCCTGACTCATGGCTTCCCCTTGTCCTTGTTACGCGTTTATGCTGGTGCCCTGGTGACCTTGCACTGCACGGGCCACCTAGGTGAGGTTCAGCCGCCACCTGACGTAAGTCTTATCAGAATGCCCGTGAGCCTCCAGAAGCAGGGAGAGAGAAGCCGTGTTGTGAGGAGCTGACACAAGGCGACTTCTCACTCACCTCCCTATCTCAAGAGAGGCTTTCACGGGGCAGTTTTTCATCTGGCTTTCTAACTCTGATAGGATGGGGGTGCTTCCTGCCTTGTTCCCTCCTGGGGTACAGCTACAAGCTACAAAACTGCTCGGTTGCTTTGTGGATTTGGCTGCACAAAAACAGGTTGCTCCATCACCCATTGGCCTGTCATCTGGTCGCTTTTGCTTCAGTGTCATCTTGTGACATTTGAAGCTGACATCATTGCAGATCTTGTTTCTGCTGTCTATGTCAGTAAGAAACTCTGTGAATCTATCTGGGCTTATATTTTCTTTGCTTGTCAAATCTGTCAGCCTTCTTGACAAATTTGTCTTCCAACTGTGAGCTGGTAAAGTCACGATGCTCTTCTGGAAGAATGACAACTGGAGTCCCATGGGTGGGCAGGCTGTTCAAGTGTGGTACCCTGGTAGGTAGCAGTAGGCACGGTTGCTGAAGTGTTCAGTGACAGCAGAGACAGCTAGTTCTGGGTCATCATCCCTGAGGTTGACTGATGAGTTGCCTTGGTGGTTTGAATTACAGACAAAGCAAGAGGATCCCATGAAGCTAAAGAGAGTGCATGTTGGTTGTCCCTCGCCATCTGTACCACTGGCAAATCGAGGTCACCTTCCTCCACGTCATAGTTGTGTCAAAAGATAAAATAATTGCTGGTGATCAAGGACAGTTACTCACAGAATTCCTGAGGTCTGCTCAGTAGTGAGCAGAAAAGGAGGGAAATTAGGGATCAGTGGGCAGAAGTCTAATGAGATGAGAGAAATGTGACTTATCTGATTGGCATATGAGGGAGTTGCACAAGGGTTGCTGGATAAGAAGGAATGGAATTCATTTAGGTGGTTAACATGATCATGGGTCATGAGTGTCCAGATAGTGAAACAGTCACCTGGGTCAGACTGATCAGTGTCTTCACTCAGCATCACCATGCTGTTGGGAAAAATTAATGGTCCTAGAAAACTATCCAGCTACTAGGAAATAAGCCCCTGGGAAAGCTTGGACACAGGTCGACGAAAGTGACCTACAGGCTATAGGAGAGAAAAGAAAACTTAAAGTCCAAACAGTAGGGTCACGTGGGTCTGGCTCTCAGATCAGTCCCTACGGAGGTTAATGATTTCCCCCCAGATGATATTACACCTCACTTTCAGATCATAAGAGGGACATGCAATTTGAAGATCTGGGCACTAGCAGAGGAAGATCCCTAGCTAGTGGTGCCGTTCACTGTGGACAAATAGGAGGCAAGCCGAGGGCATCTCAGCCCCCTTGCTGAGGTCAGTGAGGTTGGTGCTGTTTGGACCAGTATGGACACAATACCTTTGAGGCCACCTGTCTACCTAGAGTTTACCCTCTTCAAGAATGAACAGGACTAGGATAGAGACTAAGGTTACCTAAAGAGAACTGGAGGCTTATTCACTAGTTAAAATGTGTTGAGGATTTTATAGCAACCAAGGTTGCCAAAACTTTTCAGCTCTGTGGTTCTAGAAAGCACCCGTGATGAAAAATTAACTAGAGTTGGAAGAACTCTCAGATTGAGCAGTAAACCAATTAAATTTATGAATGAGCTCTTTGGGGTGTATAGTTTGCAGTGTACAGTTGATACAACTGTGTATAATGTGTACAGCTGATACAATGCTGACTATCTTATGGGATTTAGATGTCAGAATGTGTGGTCTGCTTTTGTTTATAAGAAACATTCTCAGTGGAGAAATAGCATGATTAGAAGAGTGGTAGTTAGAAGAACTGTGTAACTGGGAGCCTGTTGGCCTTCCTCTGCCTGGTCATGTGGTTACTGTGAAGCAGTGTAGGATGCTGGAGGGGCAAAAGTAGGAAGAACTCATGGCATTGATTAAGGTGGTGGTGGATGTAGAGTTGCTTAAAGATACGTTATCAACTTATAAAGCCTTACACGTGGCCAGTGAAAAATCCCGTAGTACATGCTTCCTCTCTGTGGACTGCAGCAAGGTCAGTGTGGCCAGTAGTCCCTCTTGTTCTTGCAGCTCTGGATGTCACAGTCTGAGCCCACTGCATCAATTGAGGGTGTTGGTGCACAGTGGTGGACATCGTAATGCCCTCTTAGCACCCTAGTGCATCCAGATGATCAAAAGCAATCTGCCTTTTCATGGCCTGTGTTACAACATCATTTTACTGTGCTGCTTTAAGGCGGTCTACACTCCCCCATGATTTGTCTCCAGTAATTAGGCAGAGACCTGGAACAGACTGGGGCACTACTAGAGGTGTCCTGGTACCATCACACGGATGACATTATTCTGTTGGAAAGACAAGCTTCCTTAGCTCTGAGTAACTAGGGATGGAAGGTTAATCCTGGCAGATCAGAGAAGCCAGTCCCCCAAACAACGTCCTTAGGAAACATGAGCGAGTGCTCAGAGGGTATCCCTGAACACACTGAAGAGGAACGGTTGGCCTTAAAAATTCTAGCAACAAAAGGGAATTACAGCGTCTAATAGGCCTACGTGGGTCCTGGGGTTAGTTTATACTTCACATGGGGACACGACGCAGCCTGTTACTGAAGAACACTGGGATGACAGCCACTTTTGAGCGAGGCTGTGGCCAACCACAGGCCCTAGGATCAACCCACCACGCTGTCCAGACTCTAATGAGCCTCTGAGATACAAATGTCAGTGACTGACCATCCATCCTGTGGGTTGGAGCTTATGGCAAAAAGTCATTCCCAGTAAGGCAGCGATGAGCTCTGGGTTTCTGGACACAGCACTTGCCGTCCTCTGCTGCCTGCTGTACCTCTTTGGGTGGCAGTTAGTGGTGTGTCACTGGGTGTTGGTGGACACCGAGGGACTAAGCCACACAGATTGATGCCTTGACATCCCTGTCCTGGGAGGGGTCAACGTGACAGCACCAACCAAAGGGGTATTGACCAATAGGCATCTGTGTTTAAATGGAAATGGTATGTCCAGGAAAGAAGTAAACCAAGGATTCAGCAGAGCTACATGAAAAGTAGCTCTATTTGCTTCGTATACGTTATTTCATATAATCTTTACATCGACCCTAAGAGGCATGATTGTCTCTGTCTTGCAGAAGAGGAGAATGAGCCTCAGAGCAAATGAGTGTCTCGTTCAAGGTCATTCTAAACAAAGATTATTTCAGGGCGATGGCCAGTTCTGAATTTTCTATGTAGACAATTAGGTAATTCCGTAAGTATTTTGGGAGGGTGGGGGAACAAATGTATGCCTCATTATGGGCTGGAAGACTGATCGGGGAAAATGATACAAATGGATTTTGACTAGCAGTGTTTCACAGAGTGTCAGTCAGCAGCACACTTCAGTAGACAGGGACTGAAGTGATTCCCTCTGCATGGCAACGACTACTTTGCACATGTTAGTACATGCCATCTGGGTGCGTGTGTGTTATCTCTCTTGACATCCAAACCAAATTTTGGGTGGGAGTGCATCTTGTCTCTGACGCACAACCAGATCATCTTGTATGTTTCCTCTTTTAAAATGAGGATAATAACATCTCTTTTGAAAAGTAATTAAGAAGGGATATAGGAATTTAGAAGAGTCTAATGCACTGTCTGAAAGTTTTATTTCATAGTGGAAAGTAACGTGGGCACATGCAAGATCCCTGGGCTTCCAGGTACTACTTTTATAAACATAGATTATAAATAGATTGATGGAGAAACTGAATATTTAAAAGCCATTAACATGAATAAATTAGCAGCACATAGTAGTACTTAATAATTGCAGATTTTTCCTATTTCTGTTTGGAGTAGAATAGAAAATAGTAAGAAAAACAGGCAAGCTTCCAAATTATGTCTGCATGTCAGTCATTGATAAAACCTTAACATAGAACGAGTTTTCAAACTCTGGTGGTTGATTTTGGAAATTATGTATGTATTCTTCTGTTTTTCCATTGATTAAGAATATGCATGAAGCTTTCTTAATATGAAAATCACTTGAGTGAATTGAAGGAAAAACATAACAGAACCAGATTTCCCACAGCTGGAAAACTCAATTCTTATATCTCCTCTTAACAACCTTGGGAAACTGTCACAAACCCCAAATTAAACAATGTCTTTTAACAGTTATCTCCTTGGAAGTCATGTACTAATGGTATAAGACATGTATTAATGGTGCAAGATAGTTGAGTGAGGAAATTCACATTAATCCATTTAAAAAGTGAACAGTATAAATTGTGATTTTACAAGGAGCAGTTTGGTAATGCTTACAGATTTCACCCAATGAATCATTGTATTGTCCTACAGTTTACAATGCCAGGTAGTATATTTCACGTAAGCAGGGAAACTGCCAAGTAAGCAGGGAAACTGTCTTATGTTTCTTTCTTTCATTCAGTTAATATGTTCTGGTTTATTTGTGACAGATATATACAAAGTCACTGGATATATGGTTAATTAAAAACATTGACTGTGATTGCACACATATTGTGCACACAGATACTCCTTGCTTACCCAAATTCTTCTTCTCTGAAATTGCTTTTCATAATGGAATTACTTTTAATCAATCAACTTGATGACTTGAGTGATTGGTGTTGTAGTACTTGGGGTGAATGAATGCAGTTGTCTTCAGCAAAAACTAACCTTTGTTGTTAGACCTCCAAAACTGAGACATAGTCCTCTGAAACAGGTGGTTTCTGGAGGGTGGTATGCAAAATCCCAAGGTGATTTTGCTGTGTCTTCTGGAAGTGTCAATTTCACTCCAACGGTTTTGGGAAGATTAGTAAGTAAAAGCACCACCAGGAGGTACACCCACCAGCATGACTGAAATTAAAAGACGTGACAACAGTGGATGTTTCACTGATGTGGAACAACTGAAACACTGTTGATGGTCTGGTCAATATTGCAATATCTTTGGGGAAAGTTCTGGTGCTTTCTTATAAACTGATCATTAGAAATTGACCCAAGATAATTGAAAGCATATACCCAAAAGTGATTTGAAAAACTGTGTTCACATCAGCTTTATTCGTAAAGCCTTAAACTAGAAAAATACTAATTTTTCGTCAGACAAGAATGGATAAACACATTTTGGTATATTTGTAGAAGAAGGCAGTACTCAGAAATATGAACAACTCTAGTGTATGCAATATGTGGATGAATCTTAAAAACATTATCCACAAGAAGGAAGTCTTACTCCAAAGAATATATATGGTGTGTTTCCATTTATATGTCATTCTGGAACAGGTGAAAGTCAGCTGTGGTGGAAAGATGACAATAGTGATTGCCTCTGGGGAGATGACAGATGGAATTTCCTAGGGAGGAACATGAGGGAACTCTCTGTGGGTGACGATGATGTCACTTCTCTTGAAACTGGTTCCCATTACACAGGCATGTGCATTTGTCAACAGTCATGTAATGGTGCACTTAGATTTGTGCATTTCACTGCATAGAAATTTGACTCTTAAAAATGAGGATGGATTAAGAGGGTGATGGATAGGTGAGTAATAGGTGAAAAAAACAAATACAGCAAAATATAAATCATATTAATATGCCTATTAATGGGAAAAGACTATAAAGTTTTCAACATGAAATTAAGTAGAAACATTACTAAAAGTTACTTTTGTGATTATATCATTTTTCAAATTAAAATTAAAGTGCTGTAAGTTAAAATTATATTTTCAGTTGAAATCATAGGCCAGTGGTTTGAAGAAAGAAAGAAAGAATTTTGAACCATTAGCTTAAAACAAGCAAAAATAAATAAATAAACAAATATGGTGGAGTAAATTCAGATTCTCAAGGATTTGATGTGATTTTCTGTCGTAAAGACACATTGAGAACAAAGAATACCATAACACTGTTAAACTAACACAGTAAGATAATTGGTCTTTGTAGCACTAGTTAATAAAAAAACTAGGTTGTATGTAAATGTTTATTTACAATTTGATTTTAATGTTGTAACACTGCAAATGAACCTAGATTTTTATGTCTCTTCTTCTATATGAGAAAATAGTATTCCTCAGTTGTATAAACCCATTAATTTCTGGTTCTACAATTTTAGCTACAAACATCTTAAAATTCTGAAAAAAAAAATCTTAACATTCTGGATAGCATAAATCAAATTATTTTGCAGGCAAAGTTGGACTTAGAAAAGGAAAGAAAAATCCATAGGCGCCAAAAATAAAGCGTACACAGCACCCAAGCAGCAAGAGAAGGGCAGGGACCACGTTCTCCATCATTTTAATCCAGGAATTTAGAATTTGACAGTGACCAGAAACGAGATAAATCTTTGGTCTGAATGGGAGCTCAGATCCCTGCTTAAAGCCATGTCCACATGGTGGGTTATTCTCCTTCCCTGCTTGGGGCCTCTGTAGAAAATGTGTGCACCTCTGAATGGACTTAGATCCATTAATTCTCCCCTCTGAATCTTACTTTCCATATTTACAGGATGTATATTGTAGTTATCAGCTGGTGGGCACTTCATATCAAAAGAGGAAATATATTAAATTGGCAGATGGACACACACTAGGTTTGATAGGTAGTTATAAGTTATAGAATAATAAACCAGGTTACTTGAGAAAGCTTAGGTAGAGAAACACGTAAAATAAGAGAAGCTGCATAATATTTAAACCCTTAGACCACAAGAGTGAGGTGAAACGGAGCGCGAGCAAAAAGCTTGTTCTTTTGAATGGCTGACGTTTTATAAGTATCCAATCAAAATTGCTGGTGCCTGACACCAGCCTCTGTGAGTTATTTGTTGTCACATATTTTAGTCTCCTGTTTTATGCCTCTGGAATTTCCTATCAGTTTTTTAAATTATCTTGTTTATTTATTTGTTTATTTTGTCGTGATCTGTTTTGCCTGTCCTGTCACACCTGCTAAAACCTGTCAGTGGAAGATTCCAGTCCAAGTCCTTATGGTCTCCAGGCGCTTCCTCATCTACCAGGGGTTGCCTTCCCCCTGGCTCACTCTCTCTATCCACTCTACTTCTAGAGTAGCCTTAGTCAGGGACCTTGTTCCTTCTGTTCCCTCTGCTTAAAATACTCTTCCCATCAGTATATTGTAAGATTCCTACTCCTGCTCAATTCAGGTTTCTACTCAAATGTCACTCATCAAACAGGACAGTCTGACCACACCAGTTCAAATAACATCACCCTTACCTTTCTGTGCAGTTCTCCAAAATTAATACATTCAGTGCATTTGCATGTGTTCTATTAAGCTATGAGAACAGAAGAAAAAATTTTTTTGTTTTTACTTGATAACACCCAATTAATCATAGTTATGGCCATGGGTATAATTATGGAAACTGATATATGCACATGCGATTATATAGATCGATCCTGTTTTTCTGATAATAAAAGTAAATCATGCTTGTTTAATAATATTAAAAAATACATATGGGTAGAAAATTCAAAAATTGCACCTCTTGGGGAGTGATGGAAATGTTATCCATCTTAATTGTGGTAGTGGTTTCATTGGTGTATACATCTATCAGAATTCATCAAATTGTACATCTGAAATACGTATAGTTTACCGTACAGGAACCATACCACAATGAAGGTGTTTTTTTAAAAAAAAAAAGCAGGCAGGCTGAGAGAGAATACTTGATAACACTACACATCTACAAGAGACTAGAATGTGGACCACAATAAAAGTGCCTACAAATGAATAAGATCAAAAAAAAAAAAAAAGAAGAAGAAGAAGGGAGGAAAGATAGAAAAATATGAACAGGTGATTTACAAAAGAGATTTGGATGATCACAAACGTAAGAAAAGATTTTGAACCTCATGAATGTAAAGGAAAATGCAACTTAAAACAAAGCAGCACAATTTCACACCCAATAGATTACTTTAAAACTTTTAATATTTTTTTCTAATGTGTATCAGCCGGAGTATGAAAAACATTATTCTCTCATATTCTTTCTGGTGAGAGTCTAAATTGACGCAGCTACTTTGGAGAGAAGTGTCAGTAGTTAGGACAGTTACAAATAGGAAGGACACAACCACGCAGCATTCCTCCTACTGTACACACTGCGGGTTCTCCTTTGATTTATTTGAGTTGAAAAGAATATGCATATAAGTTTAAAGGATTTTCAGAATCCCTGAGTTCTATCCATTAATATTCTAGGGCATTCATTAACTTCTGTGCCAGTGACCCCTGGTGTATAATTTTCTAGTTTGCAAACTGACATCATCATAATTATCCAATGACTAGCAGATCCTTTATAGGAGACTAAGAACAGTTTAGACATCTCAGAGCTACTTGTAGAGCAAAGAATGGAGCTTTCTTGATTGTAATTTCACCCGTGGTGGAATTCTGAGAGGCAGGTAACTGACCGCTATAGGCTAATTTGTGTATCTCCAAAATTCACATGTTGAAAACTTAACCCCAGTGTGACAGTATTTGGAAGTGGGACCATGACGTCATCTAGAGGGGAACAAGATCATAAGGATGGAGCCCTCATAAATGGGATTTGTGCCCTTATAAAGGGAGCCCCAGAGAGCTCCCTTGTCCCTACTGCCATGTGAGGATAGAGTCAAAATCTGGCCATCTGTGAATGAGGAAGTGGGCTCTCATCAGACACCAGATCTGCCAGCACCTTGGTCTTGGATTTCCCAGCCTCAGCACTGTGAGAATTAGATTTTTGTTGTTTATAAACCATTGAATCTGTATTTTGCTACAGCAGCCTGAATAGACTAAGACACTGACAATGATATTAACAATCTCGATATTGATTTGAATTAGTAAATTTTGTTGCTTGAAGTCTGTCTAAAAGTTGATTGAAAAAAAAACCCTCATTCCAGGAAAAAAAATTTATGTGTGTGTGTGTGTGTGTGTGTGTGTGTGTGTGTAATGTACTTATTAAGCTAACCAGATGGCACAGGATGGCACGTGCAACATCAGGCATGTGTGGTATCAACCTCGCATCTCCAATCCCCTTTTCCTTTCTTAGACGGTACAATGCTAGTCTCTTAAGGATTCATGTCCATGAAAAAGTAATTTATCTAATGACATTTCAAGGAATCATTTTTAACTTGCTGAAACTGGCACAAGAGGTAGGTAGTGGTTTGAATGGACCCCTGTTCAATAAACCTCCAATATATGCCCATGTTCTGGAACCTGTGAATATGATCATTTTTGAAAGAAATGGTCTTTAGAGATGTAAATAAATTAAGGATATGGAGATAAGGCTATTTTGAGTTATCCGGGAGGGACCAAAATCCAACACACATTGTTGTTAGACACATAGAGAAGAGAAAGGCCATGTGAAGACAGAAGCAGAGATTGGAGTTACGCAGCCACAAGATCCTGGAGCCACTAGAAGCTGGAAGAGACAAGGAAGCATTCTACCCTAGTAACTAACCCCATCCAGCCAACTAGCCCTGACAAATTTGACAACAGTGCAAGCTGTCATTTACAACTAGAAAAGATTCTAGAAATTTCATATAAATTGGTGACATATTTTGCAAGCACATTTGGTAGTTGTGTTTTAGACCATAACTTACTGATGACTAATTTTGTAACCTTTGTCAAGTTACTAAAATATGTGGGCCTCCATCTCTTCATCTATAAAATACAGAAGTGATAGAAAGGAGGACAAATTATAGCAGAAATCAAAGGACTTAGAACTTTTATGTAGGAAAATTCTCTTTGTTTCTCTGGTTCTGTTTATTTTTCTGTACCAACAAATGTGCTTGGTAAGAGCAGAATTCTTCTTAACTCTGAGAAGCCATTCTAAGCAATCACACCTTCCTAAACTATATAACAACAAAAAGTAATGAAATGAAAAATCATTTGAGAAACATGGTTTCTAGTGATGTCACTGTTTACCTCTACTCACTGGTGACGTTTGCAGATCTTCCCATTGCTCCCACCATTTACTAGAGAATTAAGCCTCGGACTTACAGCCTTGCTCCTCACCCCAAGCCCTAAAAATATTCTCAGTTTCTTCCGTATCTGTGTGGATCACTCATCCAGCAATATAGTCTGAATTCTTTGAATGTATCAATCCTCAAGACCTTGGACCCTTGCTCAGTGCCAGGAACCTGGACTTGGCTGTACCTGCATGTCTTTCCTCTAATCTTCCTGGTCTATTATTTCAGCTCTTTCTTTACCCTATTCTTTAATGCCAGCTGGGTCACTGCTTCCCAAATACTTCATGAATTGGATCTACTTCTATTTCATGAAATTGACTTGGGATGCTGTTAAAAGTACAATCTTGGGTCCGATACTCCAAAGAATTTTTGAATCAGAAATTCTGATTCTATAGATCTGGAATGGCATCTGAGAATCTGTATAATTTAGATTTATTCTCTGACCTATCACCGTCTCCGTCGATATTTACTGCCTTCGCTCTCCTTCCTAGATCTTGTGATACATCAGTTGTATGGTATCTTTTTGGCAAACCACATGGAGACACTTCATCACATCCGCACCAGTCTGTGGTGTTCTTTAGTCAGGAAATGACAGGTGTTTTCCTTCACCTGTGCACCAGTGCCATTGCATTCAGTCTCAAGAGTCTGGGTCATTGGTGACACATTTTATTTCCTTCATCTTCAACCTTTTCTATCCCAGGACTCCCTCCCGGAAGTATGTAAACCTATGCAACTCCCTCCCACCTTTTAAAAGATAAAAACTTCCCTTCATTTCTGTTAGACCCCTCTGGAGTGATTTCTTATCTCTTTCTTCCCTTCCACAACCAAGTGTCTTCAAGGAGTTGTCTACAATTTCTCTGTTTTTTTTCACCTTTTCATTTGTGCTTCAGACAACTACAATCGGACTTCTGCCACCTCCACTCAGCTGAAATTGTTGTAAATAAAATGACCCTTGACTTCTTTGCTACTGAATTCAGTGGAAGTCTCTCAATCCTAGGTTTAGGTCCCTTGTTTATAGACTTGATCTCTTCATGAACCTCTCCTGGCATCACTCTGTATTTTAGAGAGGTGCGGCGACCCCACGCCTTTCTGGCTTTGTCCTTCTGGGCCTCCTTACTGGAGTTTCCTTTGATTTTCCTCATGGTTCCATCCTTTTTTTCTTTTTTTTAAACACTTTTTTCCTCAGTAATCTTATCTATTCCCTGATCTTCATGTACTGTTTTACGTTCTAATAATTTAAAATATATTTTTAGCTCCTCTCTCTCTTCTTGGCTTCCAACTAAATATTCCAGATCCAAGTATCTATTACATTGTCACCACTTGGATGGTAATAGCACTATTAAACGTAGTAGTATTCCTCACAATAATTGAGAAATAACTATGGACCAGGCTCTTTGCTAAACCCATTTCTTAAATTGTCTCAACCTTATAAAGTGGCCCCATTTTAAGATGAATAAACTGAAACTTGGAGATATTTAATAAATTACTCAGCACATACAGATAGAATCCAGATGTGTTTAATTCCTAATTCCTCACTGTTCGCTATTTTTAATGTTCCTTCTCATGATCAGTATGCAAGGGTTTCTCCACAAAACCTTACATCCAACAGGTCTTAAACTGGATTCTTCCATGCGGTTTAGTATTGCAGTGATGTTCCAATGTCCATCAATTTACACAAGCAAGAAACAGGACTTTTGTCTTACAGACCATATCTAATAAATCACAAGTTTTCCAACTTTCACTTCCTTAATACCTTAAAAATACAGCACTTTCTACCTATCCCCATGGTTCAAAACACTATTAATCACCACCGCCCCCCCCCCCCATCAGTGTAGCAGCTTCCTGTCGGGTGTCCCTGCTTCAGGTCATGACCCCTCCAATCCATTTTCACAATGCAGTCTGCATGATTTTCTGAAGTCAGATCCAATCATGTCACTTCCTTGCTTGCTTAAAGCCTGTCAATGCCATTCCATTGCCCTCAGGATAAAGTCCAGGCTCCTTCGAAGGTCATTCGTAACCTAGCATCTCTTTAAATCTATCACTTCTTCTCTATCCAAACTACTCAGTGCATTCTAACCTTCACCCTTTGAGCACTATTTGTAGATCCCTGAGCAGACTGTGCTTTCTTTCAGGTCTGAGATTTTTAAATGATTTTTTTTCCTGCCTAAAAATTTTATTCTTCTTCCCTCACTCAGTGAATTAACTGCACCCCATCCTTCATGATTCAGTCTCGATGGAATTTTCTCTTGTAAGCCTCCTCCCGCTAAGATCCGCCTGTGTCCTCCCAGAGCACACGGTCATTTTCCTGACCATAGAATTCATCACACTGCGTCACCATTACCCATTTTCTTGCCTGACTTTGTTACTCCACTTCATGTCCCTTCAAGGGTAGGCATCATGACTTTCTTTTAGCCTAGTTTTCTCCAGAACAAGAGGGAGGGAAGGATTATTCAAATGCAGATAATTCTGGAGGTGATCTCAGGAAAATGGAGGCAGAATAAGGAGGTGAGATGGGGAATGGAAGTAGGCGGCGAGGAGCTCAAATGCACTTACTGCTCGGGGTAAGTGGAGTTGAATACGCTGAGGCAGCCTGGGAGCCAGTGTAAACTCTGGGCCTGAGAGTTGCCCCATGCTAGCGCAGAGCGGGCATGTTCACGTCCTGTCTCGGTTGTGCTGAAAGTTACAACTTTAGCACTGGGTAACGTCTTGGTCCGAGATGAAGCAGTGCAGTTAATCACCCTACCACCAGCTCCCATCACTTGACGGCTGGAGGCAGCTCAGGGGAGGGCAGGTGACTGGAAGAGAAGATACTAATTTCCTGACACTTGTAACCTACTGTGTAGACAGCAAAATTAACTCCAATAACTCCCTAGGCAAAGAAATTTAGGAATTGGCAATTGAAGGTTGGGCAAGTGTACACTGGTGTGGACTGTGACATCATTTGCTACAGGTTTGTTTACTGCTCTAGTCTTAATGCCTCACAGTGTCTCATACACAGTAGGTACTCAAAAATATTTATTAAATGAGAGAATTTTTTTTTCCTAAGGAAGAAACAAGGTTTTGTGACTTTATTGTTCTAGCCATAGGATGGAACATCATTTCTAGCTCTTAGTAAATGCTTAATATTTTGAATGAATGAATAATTGAATAAAGGCCTCACTGTATGAAGCAGGTCGTCTTTAAGGCTCTTGTAAGCTGTGAGATTCTATATCAAAAAAATCGGTATGCACCTTCCACAGTGTCCTGTTTAAACACGTCACTTTATTGTCTCTGTGTGAGCACCGAGAAGAACAGAGCACACTATGTAATCATTCTTAACCAGTCTACATGAGGGGAGAGGAATGTTGCAACATTCTTCCATCAGCCTCACAGCGGAGTGGCTGTGACTAATTGGAGGAGGGCCACCGTGACCCAGTTTGGGGGCCCTGTTACTTTAGAAACATTTAAAACCACACTGTGGGATGGTAGAACATAGGTTGACTCTTGCCACATGGGCTCCACTAATGAAGGAGATGTAAAGAGAACTCCAATCTCCAGAGCTGTCACCCTGATGCTCCCCTTGAGCACCTCCGGTATTTTTCAAAAAGAGAAGAATGGAAGTGGAGGTGTGAGTGTAGGAGGGGCTGTCTTCAGATAGTTTCCTGAAATGCCATCTGAAACAGGAAGGGCTTGGAGGAAAGGACAGAAGGAATGTGTTAACACAGTCGCAGAGAGTGAATGCACTCTGCTTCTGGCTTTCAGAGCATTAAAAACCTTTTTCCCTTTTGCGGGGGGGGTGTGTGTGTGAATAGAGCATGTACCACTGTGGTCTGCTCTGCCATGTAGAATTTCTTGTTCTCTAAGAAAGTTCTTTTCTAAACTGACTACATATAATGTATTTTAAAAACCCAAATTTTAATCATGGCAGTTTTTAATTTGAAAACATATCCGTTTTCTGATTATACAGTCAATTCACGTGCACAACTGAGGAATTTAGAAAACCCAGAGGGGAATTTAAACCAAAAACTAATCTCTAATGCTCTAAACAGCATAAATATTTTCAGCATTTTTTCTTATACCTGTCATCTACCTATCTGTTTGTCTATTTATCTATCTAACGAATTTGGAAGTTACCTTTTTTTAAAACATTTTTTATCCCTATTTTTTCTTTTCTTTTCTTTTTCTTTTTTTTTTTTTTTTTTTTTTTCTTTTTGGCAGGGGGAGGCAATTAGGTTGGTTGGTTGGTTTGTTTAATGGAGGTACTGGGGCTTGAACCCAGGACCTTGTGCATGGTAAGCATGCCCTCTCCCCCTGAGCTCTACCCTCGCCCCTGGAAGTTATCTTTATGATTTTCTGATTTAAAATACACTAGGTGGCATACTCAAAGTTTTCTTTGAGGGACCCAGAGTTAGGATCCCAGAGTTAATGCAGGTCATGATTTGCTCTGAACATGGGTGACTTTTATGGCTCATTCTCTGAGGAGTGGCAAGAGACTTGCTGATTCTCACTGGAGAGCTGTTTTTGAAAGCTGACTTTCACAGTTTCTGAGATCTCGGCACAGCTGGAGAGCCATGTGACTCTGGTCAGGGGAGACCAGCCTACAGGTACGAGCCTGTGAATAGAGAAAACCGCTATTTCAGGTCACATGTCACAAAAACAGTCAATTTTCATGTGCCTAATTATTTGTATGTAGCACAAATCAGGGTAAGCAGCATTAAAAGTTTCCTCATTTGTTAAGGGGTTATAGTCTAAAACTGAGAAACAAAGGCTGCTATGTGGGTTGGGGTGCACAGATAGGTATATTTTCACAATTGGATTATTCACATCTTGTAGGATATTTTCCAACTTCTAAAATGATATTTTCATTTCTTCTATGTGTAACTGTGTAGTTAAAACTTGTAACGCATCTAAGGAATGTAGTTTATAAAGTGCACTAGTACAAGCCTCAGTAACCATAACAGCACGTCTACTGAGATTTAAGAAGTTATCCGTTCTCATCATTCTTTTTCAAAGGAAGTATTGGTACGTGGGGTGCGTATGTGCAATTCCACACATAGCTTATGTAAGATATAAAGGGCGAACATGGAGTTGATGTGGTCCACAACCCTCACGAGAAAATTCTGAGCCTGCTGTTTTCCTTCCTGAGGTCACAGTGCTGGTTAGTTGCAAAATCAGAGCTAGAATAAAAATCATTTGATTTTCTATCAAGATCCTTTATATTGTGCCCCATGGCAACCTCGCATATACGTAGGATTTAGGGAGAGGGTGAGAATTTCATAATCAGAGCTTTACTTATGTGTTAATAATTCTCACCACCTACTGAATTTCAGATTTAATATTTTTTTTTTTTGGCATTATATTGCAAACTCTATGAGGACATGACCTGGGCCAATAGTTTTTCCCATGACAGCTCCAAAGCAGAGTGCAGTGTTTGGCATTTGGTAGGTACTCAACACACTTACTGAATTGAAGCACATCTTCATTAGCTTAAAAACGATCAAGTCTTTTGGGGGAAAAAAAAGAGTGAAATGGGAGAGACAAAGTGGAAGCTCAGAAGAGGAAGGAACTAAATTGAAGTAGAGTCAAACTACTCTTCTGTTCAGCATGGTTCAGGTCTGGTCCTAATGAAGACTGCCTTTCCCCGGGACTTTCCGAGGAGTAGGGGTGCTTTTCAGTGAGGAAATCATAGTCTTGTACTCAGTTGGATGCTGGGTTCGGAGTGTCTCCTGAATTTATCTGTTCTCCAAATGGTTCAGCTGTAGTCAGTCACTGTCGGTTAAGTTGTGCCAATTAAGTTTTAATTTCCCGATAGTCATTTTGTTTACAGAAATAGGACTTTGGCTTTGCTATTTTTAACCTTGAACCCAGTATAGAATTGTACCCTTGGGTTCCCACTGACTCAGAAGCCTTGTCTCATTTTAAACTGAGCAATAGCAGATGAGAAATATTGGATCAGAAGGTCCACCCTTTGTTAAAACAGCTCCAGGCCGCTTTGGCCTGCAGATCACTGCCTGACTTGGCATCCTTGCCTTGGGGCTCCCCAGAGGGCCATGGCTATTAACCCACATTAACTCCCAGAAAGCAGTTTTCTGAAGGTGATTGCTTGACTGTTATAAAGTTGATTGGAAAGTTATTTGTACTGAACAGAATACATGGTATAGAATATATGACTCGTATTCCAACGTGATTCCTTTTAACAATGACTTTTTTCATGAAATAGGAATCCATTGAAATGACCTAAAGTTCACTTTTATCATCAGGGAGTTATGATGACTAGGAGGCTCTTTCATGCACCCGTGTGTTAATTTGGGGAGAGGTTTGCTATAATTTCCATCCGTTTCTCTAGATTCATTCTCCACCGTCCTCACTGTGCGGTGTGCCCCATGAGACTGACCTCTCTGGCCCACAGTACCTGGGTTTCCTTGGCCTCTAGCTTCCGTTTGGTTTGACCAATGGGACGCTTTAGGAAGGAGAAGAGAGGATTCTGGGTAGTCACTCTCAGCCTCCCTCCCTGCCGCTGTTTGACAGCGTCTATGTCATCTGTCTAAAGCCACAGCTCCTATCGTGGAGTTTGTGTTCTACGGCACTTTCTAGACTTCATCACTATTTCTTCTTCTCGCACTTTCAGGACTAGAGTGGTGTGATCGGTAAAATAATGGTCCCCTCAAAGATGCCCACATTCTTGTCCTTGGAATCTGTGAATATGCCTTACTTACTAAAAGGGGTTTTGCAGATGTGGTTAAGTTAAGGATCTGGAGATGAATCCAGGATTATGTGGGTGGGCCCATTGTAACCACAATGGTTCTTGTCAATGGCAGGTCAGAGCTAGAGTTAGAGATTCGATGAAGGAAACAGAGGTTGGACTGATGTGATTGCTGGCTTTCAAGATGGAAAAGGGCCACTAGCCAAGGAAGGAGGAAGCCTCTAGAGACTTGAAAAAGCAAAGAGCACATTCTCCCTTGGAGCATCCGGAAGGAACTCAGCTCAGATGACATCTTTATTTTAGCCAGTGAGACTTCCAAATTGTAAATGTGGTGATGAATTTGCGCTGTTCTAAGTTGCTAACGTTGTGGTAATTTGATGATAGTGGCTCTCCAATGTTGTTAGACCCATGGTACTACAATATCCTTTTATTGGCGGGTCTTACCCTTGCCCACATCTTTGTAAATAATCCCTTCATTAATTTTTCATTTATCCCTCTGTGTGTGACATCTGACTGCAGCCAGGACTCTGTTAAATGCTTATACCTTTTTATTCAGCAAAGCCACTTTTAGAAATTTATTCTATGGAAATAGTGGGGGATATATAGAGTACCTGAGATATATGCACATACTGATTGTAGCATTATTTGTAACAACAAAAATAAAGCAAATTTTCAGAATAGAGACTAGTTAAAAGAATTATAATATAGCTATATGATACAGTAATAGAATGCTAGAAAATGTTACATATGTACACATACACATGCATAATTGTGTGAAAGAATCAGGCTACAAAACATATCTATATTATATTTTTACATATACCTGTATCTGTGCACCTTTATTGATCTATCTATCTATCTAATCTCTTGATCATCTATCTGTTTAAATATATAGGAACAGAAAAATGAAAAAGAGAAAAAGACAAATGATGCTTTTAGTGGTTAACTCTTGCTAATGGATGAAGGATAATATTTTTTCTTTGTGTGTTTTCATATTTTTCAAATTTTCTATAAGGCTTTCATTAATAGCCACAAAGAAGGTTTTAAAACAGTAATGGTTCCTCCCCACATGTGGTGGAATGCTTTGGATCACAGAGGGGATCTTTTCTGGTTTCATTGGCAGTTAGAACAATAATTTCTTCTACCTACAACTGTTCTGTGCAGCTTCGTTACAGTTATTTGCATTCTTGTCTGACACCTCTGTCATATTATGGGACTTTTGAAGCAGAGAATGCCCTGAAATTTATTTCTTCCTGCACACACAGTGCCCTATGTGAGGTATGCAATGTGTATTTACTGAAAGCTTTATACTGAATTGAATTTATAGGTGCTAAATCAAAACTTCTTTGATGAGGGACTTATTTCCACACCCATAAAAAAATACAAGTAACAGAAAAAAGCCTATGAGGCAAATTTATATAGCAGGGAGATAGCAGATACACAACCTGATTTAAGATGCAAATGGGTAGTGAATTATTTATATCATATCCTTGTCACAGAATTGTTCATTTAAAATTTGTTTACTAAGAGGATTGGATGAATGTAAGAACTTGGCCGAGGTAAACATTAGGATTAGAATATTCAAAAAGCACACCGAGTACTAGAAAAGATGAAAGGAAAACAGCCTTGTTGTATGTTAGTCACCCTGGCAAGACTTCATGATGGGCCAGGCAGAATCTTTAATTAGTGAGTCTTCAGTGTGTTGAGCAGAAAACGGTTTTCTAGGAAGAAGGCACTGTTTTGGAGAAGACCCAAGGATTAAAAATAGGACAAATGAGTCAAGATAGCTGTGCAGAGATACAGCAGAGGTTAGAGGAGTCTGAACGTTAGATGGTAATTGATAATGTCACAATGTAATAAACAGCAGAGGAGTGATAAAAGGAAGGTATGTCAGAAGGAGGAACTAAATCCTTTCATTCACATGTGAGAGACTTAATCTCCCAAGATAAGCATGTTTGGAAAATCTTCAGATGTGGGTTGAAGTCTCTATCCCTGGTCCAGTACCCCCCCCCTTTTTTTTTTTTTTTGCTTTTTTTTTTTTAATTGGAAGAGTCCTCAGTAATGGTTAATGAGTCCTCATGTTCATTTCATGAAGGATTTTTTTTAACTTAGCTACAAAATAATGTATTTGACTTAGTTATTATTGCAAAAAGTACTGTATTAAGATGGAACTACATATTTATTGATAATGTTACATGTTTAGTTAGCAATCCTATTAGGCATTTCTATTTTTAAGGGAAATCATCATGTTTACTTTTCAAAGTATTATCTACATTAGTATCTTCATACATGTCAGCTATAGTGATTTAAATTATACACTATTCCACTTGCAAATAGTTATTACCAATACTCAGTTCCAGGATTTTTTATGTCCGTGAATCTCCCAAGTATGGCATGATGCCAGTAACGATGTTCATTGTACTGCATTCCCACAAAGTGGAAAATATAGCAATTAACTTCATAAATGATCATCATTCTTCATAAGCCAGCAGACTATCATCCTTGTGTCCACTTCTGACCCTTCATATCTGTGCTGAAGAAAATTACTTACAATCCAATCATTCCTTGGTATTAACTCAGTAACTCCTTACAATAAAACTGTGGGTTAGGAACCATTATTATCCCCATTATTCAGATGAAGAAACTGAGGAAAAGTTGGATAATAAGCCATGACAGGGCCAGGGTTTAAATGTGTTTAGTAATGTGAAGTAAGAGCCTCTGCTTTTTCACTTTGTTGTACAAACAATAACAAGGGAAAATCTTTCTTTCTTATCCTAAATATAAAAAAAGTCACAACTGAATTTTTTAATTGGCCTTTGAATCTCTAACCTCAGACCAGGTAATAATAGAGCACTCCCACTACTTTTCTGATAGAACCAAAAGAGTGAGCCTGTGGCGACCAGCCATAGGAAACTCTGGTTTTCTCTTGCTCTAAGCCCTGAGGGACAAAGGCCAGCTCTGGGTCTAGAATTTTTCAGATGATTGGAGATCCCTTCTTTCAAACAGAATTCTGGAAGCAGTGAGTAACACTGAATAGTAATTGTTCATTCTGTTGGAGAACAAAATAAATGTAAAATCTAGCAACTTATTTCTGTTGCTGTGTATTTTTAAATGTCTATCTTATTGTAATTAAAATAATCAAAAAGTGAAGTCAAGATCAAAGAAAGAAGGCATCTTCAAGGTTGGCAGATCCTAAGGACTCTAACAGGAAGGTCATGTGTTCCAGAGTTTTACTTCCAAATCCTGAGACACTGAGGGGCAGTAGAAAAGAGCAATGCTTGAATGGCTCTCCTAGGTTTGCCATTAACTGGCTGTGTGACCTCTGGCAATTCAATGAGCATTAAAAATATATAGCAGCGCATGGGTCTAGGTCATTCTCCTTTTTTTTTCTATACGTTTAACAAAAATCCGTAGTGACAGGGCATACAGATAGCAATTTTTGACATAATCCCCAATGACCGCATCATTTGGTTAAATTTAATGTGACCTTTGTCACAGACAAAAACTGTTGCTACTAGTCAGAATAATATTGAGACTAAAAAAAAGGGATGAAGGCCACCCATGAATATGTACTTAGCTAAACTTAAAGGCATTGAGTTAGAAGACAAGACCTAAGTGAAAACTATTTTTTTTTTTAATGTGGCTGGAAGGTGAGAAATTGATGTTTAAATTGGATGCAGGAAGCCATGAGAGGCCAAGAGGATGACAGCTAGAGGAAGGTTAGGGCAGCTGTGCTTGTGAAGGATTATGCCAACTCTGTCCTTCTGAGAATTTCAGAGGACTTCAAGAAAACACGAACCGTCTCTGGAGCATGGCTCCCTGTATTTTTGATTTTGGTGGGCACAGAGAAGGGCTCTTTGAGTTTGAAAATAATCTAATGTGTGAGTTTTTTTCAACAAGAGCCTTGGGTTTTCAGCCTGCGGTTTAAAGGAAGGATTTTAATTCAAGCACTCTTTAAAAATGAAACATCACGCTACGCAGAGTCACACTTGGGACGTCTGTGAACAGCGCGGGGTTCTTTCAGAGAGCCAATCTGACGAGAGCGGGCGGGGCGGCAGCAGCGCGCTGCACACACTGGAAGGGAGGTGGGGCGCTTTGGCCAGTTAGTTGGGTGTCACCACGTGGAGTGGTGTTGCTCTACCTAATTTACAGTTGGGGAAATGGAGCCTTATGAAGGCCGCACTGACAGTTGTCAAGCAACTGCAGTGGGAGAGCTGGCACCCCGGTTATGCCTGACATCAGTGTCCATACTCTTGACCACACCCCAAGGGTCGAGGCCCAGGAGTCTTGCGCTCTACCTACTTCACGCCATTTTTGTCTTCTCTGTCTACGCCACGCCCCAAATACACCTCACAGTTTCTGTGAAGTGAGGAGCATGATCATGCAGAACAGGATTACACTGCTCACAAATGAAGTTCACATAAGAGGAAGACAGTGCTGGGGAATGAGACAGGGAAGAGGGGTCACCATCTTTCAGACAAGTCAGTCCAACCAGACCACTGACATGACACTATGGACTAGAATGCAGCATTTTTATTGTAAAAGTCCACATATTAGGCAGTTCCCTTTGTGAAAAGGTTTTCAAATACATAGACAAGGAGCAGCTGATAATTAAGAATTAGATTATATATAATGTGTATTCATATTGCCAATACTATGCACACATTGGAAAGCTAGTTTTGAGTGTCCCCATTACAGAATACATTTCAAGCTGACAATAATGTTTCTCGTCATTGAAAATTTGCCAACAACTCTCCCAAAGAGTCAACATGTAATATGTTAACAGTTCAAAAACAAGAAAATAATTAATTCTATTTACACGTGAGGTTATATACTAGAGCACGGATACAGAAAAGGTTTGTAAAATTGGCAGCTAAATGCGTCTCAGAATTCATCCAGATGACTTGATGGTGACTTTACATGATTTTATGTGAACGATGCCACTTTCTCTTCTTTTCTACGTTTGAGATTATCTATAGCTATGATTGAATTCTGACTTAGAGTAATGACGACCAAAAGGAAGAACCGACAAGAGGTGCTATTGTAGGAAAAATAAGAATTCATGAGGAGTCCATGAAAATGGAGCTCAACTCATCATGTATGAAGTCTGGGACGACCACCCCATGGATTACAGTATTGTTGAATGAGGACACAGTCATAAGCTTAACCTCCATGTAAGTCTTTCATTTTTCTTTCATTTTTTAAAATGTAAACTTCAGTACATTTTCTCAGAGCACAGAGGACTACGTTTGGAATACCAGTCAGGTACGAATCCTGCTTACGCCTGTCGTATGTCCTCAGGTGACATGGTGGATGGGTCAGAGAGCTGACTCATCTCCAAACCTGGAACGATAATACACAAACTCTAATTCTGCCCTAGTAGACTCGGTTCTGTACATAAACATAGGACTTAAATATTGTTCTAAAAGGAGCCTGGACCTTGCCTAAACTAAATGTTTGATAATGAACAAAAATAGCCAAAGTTCTTTGGGTCCTTCTGTTTACTTCTACAAGATCAAAGAGCACTGGATAATGCCTCTGTGAAAAGATGAACCACTGGTTCCAGACCAGCTCAGAGAGGGTCACCAGCGTGCACGAGGCCAATTCACCTCTAACCATATTTACTGAGCACCGACTATGTGCCAAGCACTGTGTAAGGTGCTGAGGACCCAAAGAGGGAATGACAGGGATTCTGCCCACAAGGCACTCACAATCACGAGAAGCAGGTCTTGAGATGGAGAATAAGTTCTCTTACGACCTATCACCCTAAAAGGAAGAAACAAGAGCAGCAAGCACATACAGTTACTTTAGACTCTATGAAATTGGGCATATTTTAAGGTAGCAAATGTCAGTTATTCAGTCTCTGTTTCCCATAAAGTGTTTTGATATGTCAGACAAGGAAAAAAAATAAGCCGTTTGAATCTTCATGCATGAGGGAGAAGGCAGAGAAAACTCCCCCTCCCATTCTAAACTCAAACCCTTATAATTACACTCATGGTTCTTCTACAGCCCAAAGACACAGAGAAGACAATACTTTATGATGTTAACTTTATTCCATTTGTTTCGGCTCTAAAGAGATGCATGCATTAAACTTGAAGCATTCTATGTTATTGAAATATTTACATCATTGTACATGTGATGTGGAGGAAAACTTTCTTGCTATCTTGGGATAGAGATGTAATAGATTTCTAGTTTAGGCTCTTATATTTAAAACAGGTTGTGATTTTTTTTCAAATGACGGACACATCCTAGTGTCACATCCTAGTAGGATCCAATTTACTACCACTTGACCCCAAATGAACATAGGATATGGTTTTAGACTTTTTGCATCTAATTGTATTTTGAATTAAGTAAATGTAAATAGTCATGGCTTTTACTTATTTCAAATTGCTATAGCTGAGAAGAAAAAAATTCTTGTTTGGTTTCAGTGTTCTTGCTCTAATTTCACTTTGCCTTGCAGGTTTGAGACACAGCGAACATTATAGTTCAGATTACACGTACCACAGGAGAGTTGGGCGCAAACAGTATGACATGAATACAGTTTACCAGGTTAGAACAGAGGAACAGATTCAGATCATTAGAAACCACGTGGGGGAGTATGTAAGTGGACTTAGAAAGGACATCTTCTCTCCAGGAGCTGTAGTGACTAAGACCCTTATCAGTAACGCCCAGACCTCTTCACAGGTAAAGGTAGGAGACCCAGTAAACCAGATTGAACAAGCAGAAGGCGGTGGGGAAGAAGATGCGTGCGTAGGAGTCCATTTTGGCGATCCGGATGTGTATCCTCCCGTGTCTCCAGGCTCCTGTTCGGCAGTCTTCAAAACAGCAGAAAAAGCTAGCGCAGTCCTTGCCGTCCAGACACTCGTACCCGTATTCCTCATCTCGCTCTTGTAGGTGCGTGGCATTGTTCATTTGAATGGTTGCCGATCGTGGGCGGATGTCAATGGTAGGGGCCTGCGATGAGGGCAGGGAGGGAGAGGGCTCAGAGTCAGTTACACCTGAGAAACCCCAGACGGTTTCGCCACAATGTCACCAGTGTGAATGATGAATCTGAAAATGAGTACTCAGGAAATTGCTATGACATCATGATCTACGATGGTAAAATTGAACTCAGGATAGCACAGTTGCAGATTTTAAACTGTGAGCTTAAGCAGTGCAGCTGAAAACAATACCACCAAGCTAACAGCTATAGCAAGAAGGTTGAACACCAAAAGAACTCAAAGTTTAAAGGTTTAAACCAAACAACTACATGGAATCTTATTCTAGTAAATATTAGATGTGAGGTTGGTTACATGAAGGCATTTGATGGTGTTGCATGTGAGTAGAACAGAGAAAGAAAAATGCGTCAATTTTGAAATCAAATTTTGGGTCATGCTTATCTATAGGCAAACAGTAAATCCCATTATGCTAAACAGCTGTATTAAGGGTCTTCAATAGAAAATGTTAAGATGTATATAACTATAGAAGTTTCCTGAGTTTATAGCACAATGGTATGTATGGCTTATGTTTTAAAGGAATATATTACTTTGTCTAACAGCCACCATCTAGAAGCTTCAGAATGTCAGCAGTATTTACCTACACGTGACTGAAAATTTAAAGGAAAACAACGTTACTACCTGTCAAACTCTCTTTAGCATTTAGTTAATTGGTACTAGTTTCTTCTCAAGTGCTAATCTAATCTTTGCCGCTGGACCAATTATAAAATTGCTAGAAAACTTAATTTAACGTTAATTTGGATGTGTTAGTTTTAGGATAATATAAATATTAAATCCTAGTGTCTCTGAATCAGCTGTGAGAATTCGGCGGGGGACAGAAATCTCACTGAGTAGTGCATGACAGCGCCAGAGGTCTCTGGGTCCTCCTGCAAGGGAGGGAGGAGTGTTTTCAAGCATTTCAAAGACAGTATTATTTCTATAGAACTGACGGGTAGGGTTCAGGCCAACAGAGATGATTACATTTACTTACTGAAAAGCGACCCAGTTTTGAACTAGGATTCACAGAGTTACATTTAGGTGTATGGTACCCCTGGTATGTGGTAGGCACAGCCAGTGAAAATGGCTTCCACGTTTCTCTGAGAAGAGAGGGTACGTTTTGACTCGGATGTTTAGAGAGGCCCTCTCTACTAATGCCATCTCCTCGAGCTTAGAGCTCTTCAGCCCCCTGTTAGGTCAAAACCTCTGAATTAACATAGGCTTTCTAAATCAACTCTAGAAACCTGCAGCTCTTTCCCCGTCTTAAACGTGTGCCCTCTAGTAGAATGCGTAGATGTCTGCTCATAAAAATAAATAAAACACCATGTAAGCGTTAATAGAGAAAGTCAGCAGTTGCATGCAGTGAATTTCCATTCCAAAAACATTATACCTTGAAGGAAAACATCCGAAGAAGCTTTGGGTTTGTAGACAGAGAAGAGAATTGCATTTTTTTTTTAATTAAAAGAAGAAAAAGAAAAAAAGAGAAAAAAAAGAGACAAAATAAGATAAATTAAAAATACATTTTGGAAACACAGCAAGTGAAATGAACCGAAATTATAAACACAGAAGGACAGTTCTGAGCTTCGAATAAAGTATATGCCCAAAGTAGGAAAATGAAATTTGGTGCTTGCTAGTGAAATCTTCAGTAAATTAGCTCACAATTATCTAACTGCAAAAGCCAGTGTTTTTCACTGTGAGGAAGCTGTCTATTGCCCATTGTCCCTGCACAGAAATACTGATTTCATTTTCTAATTACCAAGGAGGCCTGACTAGGAGAGACTTGCCACAAGGAACCCAGGGGCCTATTACGTGGGAAAAGGACATTTCAGCTTCTTATTCACAGCTTCGGATCTTGCCAGTTCTGATAAATCATGTAATTCACGTTAAAGAGGGAAATGCACGATGTTCTCAGGTAATTTCGTTTTTGCAGTTTCTTTAATCCTCTTTCTCCTCTTTTTTCCTTCTTCTGCCATCTTCATGACCCAGATTAAGGAATCCAAGTGCTCCCATCTTGGCCACAAAATCCAGTCTGCAGTGACAGCTGTTAGAGAGGGCCTGTCCTCACCGCCTCGCTCCTACTGGCAGGTAATAATGCTGAGTGTTACTGAAACCAGCTTTTGGGGGAGAGTGAAATGGCAAGTGCAGGAGGGGGAGAAAATAAAAAACAACACAATAAGAAAAATAAACTAAGGACAGAGCAAATGCAAAGGCAGAGAGAGGCGATACAGACAGAGAAAGGAAGGGCTACATCGAGCATAGGGAACATCTGCGAAATTAAAGGTAAGCATTTCTTTTTCTTAAATTAATATCAAGAGTAACGATGCTTCTTTCTCACCCTGCTACAACATCTTACATGCAAACGCGTGCGCTTTTGTATTGCTTCACCGGAGTCTCTGCAGAGGCACCAGGACGCAACCTAGAGTCAGCTCTCCAAAGCCCGCGGGTCAGACAGCTCGCCACTGGCCTGGTCCTCAGGCCCTTGGAGCAGAAGACCAGGACAGGCTGTGAATTCAGGGGCAGTGAACTCCTTTGCCCTATCTTGGAAGGCCTGGGGCCTCCTGTGAACCATATACTACTGTGTTTAAGTGGGTAAATGAGTAGAGCTGCCTTCTCTTTTCAACATCCATAATAAAGAACAATGGCTTCAGGCATTAATACTTGTGCTTCTTCATCTCCATTTAAGGTTTGGTGGCCCAGTGAAGTCATCCTACCTGTTTCCAAATCACTGACATCAATCCACGGTGGTAACTGCACAAATCAACAGCATCAACCATCATCCTCAACTCTAAATGAAAGGTACCGTGTAATGCTTTTTACACCTATTACCACATTTATTTCCTCAAAGCAGCCTCATAAGCTGTCTATTTTATATGTGAGAAAATGAAAACACAGGGAAGGTAAGTAACTTGCCCAAACAATAGATGAGCTATTTTTTTTTAAAGATACATTTTGAATATAAAACCAAGAGGAGTGCTAGGGTGGTAACACAAACACACATTAATTATTTGCAAAAGTGTAATGATCCTTGAAACTTTAAGAACCTTGTGGATTCCTAGTAGAAAGCCTTGGATGAAAAATTTAATATAAACCATCAATAATTTTAAAATATTATATAGTAAAGGGGCAGAAAGATGAACATCAATGAAACATAAAATAACAGCAACTAGCAGATAAATGCACTTCTCAGCCATGGTCACACTCGGGGGCAGGAGTCTGCCGCAGTGAACCAGGTCTCTCCCAAGGGACTGGCGACCAGAATGACTCCTCATGGCCCGGCCAAACTCGCACATTCTGTTTTCATCTTGGGGACCAAAGTAGTGCAGCTTAGCCTACTGCCACAGGCCAGACCAAAACAAAACCACAAGGGGGTCTTTCCGCATAGAAGTTTTAAAAGCCCCAGTGAGAAATGATACGTACAGGGTTTTTCTTCTTTTTGTCTTTGTCCTTGCTTGGCTTCCGGTTGCTGACGAAATAATGCAGGGTGCCGTACTCCACCAAAGCAGAGAAGACAAAGATGAAGCAGACAGACACAAAGAGGTCCATGGCTGTGACATAGGACACCTTGGGAAGTGACTTGCGGGCAATGGTGCTGAGGGTGGTCATGGTGAGGACGGTGGTGATACCTGGAGAAAGGCAGCAGGAGACAGACCACGTGAGCACCGCAGCAGGTGGGCAGCTGCGTCCCGAGGGGGGCTTGGCCTCAGTCTTGGGAAGGGAGGCACAGCGAGTCCATTCACTGTGTCCACAAGTAGGGCCCGCCTGCCTGCCATGTGTCATCTGCTGTGGCCAGTACTGAGTGTGTGCTGAGAAACGAGAGGGACGTGGTCCCCGCCCAGGTGTCCTGTATGTTTTAGTGACAGACATCATGCTCAAGTAAGCAAAGAAAAGTGTGACTGCACATGACCGAGCAGGGATGGTGAGAACCTAGTTCAACGGAAGACCTCTGTGAGGGGGTGGTATTTAAGGTAAAGCTTAAGCAGTTAGCAGAAATCAACTCTTTGACTGTAAGCACTGAATAAATTAAAGGGAGGTTCTGAGGCAGGGAACCCTTACTTGTTTTTTTTAAGGTTTAGAATACCTGGCATCTGGGGATGGGCCAGAGAATCAAGGTGATGCTGAGGAAACAAATCGTGCAGAGCATGCATGGGAGTTTGCATTTTATTCAGAGAGCAAGGAGAGTCTTAAGGGGTGAAATAGAGGATGTATTCTGGTGGATAAACTCTTTAAAGATTATACAATGAAAAGGGTACCTCAGAAGTAATATAATATTTACTGAAAACTTCCTCAGGCCAGGCACTCTGATAAGCACCCATGTGCACCTTCTCTTTGAATCTTTATAGCAGATATTTTCATTGTGATATTAGAGTAGAGGAAAAAGGCTAAAGGACCAGCTCCACGTCAGACAGTGAAGTGGCAGAAGGATTTGAATACAAAAATTACATGTTTGATTTCAAAAGGCTTCTATACATTGGGCACCAGTGCCCAAGCAAATCAGTCCTCTTCAATAATTGTTTAATAAAAGGGAACAAAGTTAAGATAACCTACATGTATCAACTGGGGAAGCATCAGGGGCTTGCCTTCTGTAACAGCTGTGTTATTTGTAATAAAGGCAACACGGATTCAGTATTTGAATAGGTTGTAGCTCCAGCCCTAGGGACTTAAGTCACCCCAACAGTCTGTTTCAGTTTCTGCATCTGTTGGACCATCTCTTTGAAGGCCCAACCATTTCTTATCATGAGTGGATGCAACTTTCTGTACTGCATAAGTGGCCTTCCCAAGCCTTGACCATTTGTAGTCTGTGACTTTCGTTTCTGGTGGAGGCAGGGGAGAGGGGAAGTTTCCATCACCTAATGCTGTGCATTAATTCTGACTGTTCCTGGGACCAAGAGACCTCCAGGAGACAGCATCCCTGCCTCAAGGGGCAGTGCTGGGAAACGCCAAAGGAATCAGACCCAGGAGACTTGAGGAGCAAGGGGGGAGGAAGCAGCAGAGCAGAGGAACTGTAGCATACAGCAAAAGAGAAATGAGATTGTCTTTTCTCTAAGATGTGGGTTATTGGTATAGACTGCCTAAAAGGTAGTTGAGTGGAACCAAAACGCTCTTGAAGAAGGGTTAAGCAAAGATTAGCATTGACCTCTCTCTTCCTAATCTCTTGGGTTTTTTGCCAGAGCCATTTTTGAGGGGTTTACAATATGTTTTCAAAAACAACGTGGCTCTTGGGGGTTATTACATCCTAGCTTAATATCAAGTTTCCGCAGTGTACTTGTGTCATGAAATTCCAGAGAAGGGAAAGAGAAGTTTTGGTAGAAAGAACTCCACAGAACAAAATAGCTTTTAATAAAGACCCTCCTTAAGGGAACTGGTTATAAAGGCCATTACCCCTTTCCTAGTCTGTTGTGAGTGCTTATGGGGCAATCCATCTCCCTGTCCAGGCTGTAAACTTTGTGACAATAAACAAGACATCTACTTTGATGTCCACTGTAACCCCACAGTGAGGCTTGTGCTAGGACTCAATCAGTGTCTGCTGGATGAGTAAATAAAACAGTCTAAGAATAGCGTATATATGAAAGAACAAGGGGACTCAACCTACACTTGAGAATAGAAATCCATACTGATGACTTGGGGGAGACAGTTTTAACTGCACATAATGGTAGGTAACATTCAAGAATCTCCTCCTTTGGCAAGGTACTATGTCAAGCACTTACATAATTATTCTTTCTGTGCTCAGTTTTTTTTTTCACCTGCAAAATAAGGATAACAGTGCTTTTTCCTCTTTATGAGGATTTTGTGGAATAAACTAGTAAGTGACAGAGACGAAATACAAGCCTAGGAAATCTGACTGTTTGTTTGTTGTTGGGGGGAGGTAATTAGGTTCGTTTATTTATTTACATGGAGGTACTGGGGATTGAACCCAGGATCCCGTGCGTGCTGTGGCTGTGCTCTACCACTGAGCTCTGCCCTCCCCCAAGAAGTCTGACTGTAAATGCAGTGCGGCGAAGCACACTGTTCTATTTTCTGTCTGTGAAGTGGTCCGGCGTATACAGGATGGACCACCACCCACGTGGGAGCTACCGTAGATTCCTGACTTGAGGGATGGCGTGGGGCTCCGGGTCTTCCATGTTGTGATGGAAACAGAGGAGTGGTCAAGTTCTCAACGACAAAGTGCAGATGGTGGTGACTGGGGGAAACTTCACAGGGCTCCTGTGAAGATGAAATTAAATAATGCACGCAGTGTGGCCATTCCTAGTAAAGTCTCGATAGATGTAAGGTATCACTATCATTTATTTTCGAGAAGAAAGATCTCAAACTAAAAGAAGTTTCACTTAGGCTGTCTATGCGTTAATTCCTGCAGAAGCTCTCAACTGCGCCTGATCACAGCGGCTATTTCTGGGGGTGGATCTCACACCTAAGCTGGAACTCTGACCTTTACGTTCTTGACCTATGAGAAGTGAGGACGGCAGTATCCACAGAAGACACCACAGAGAAGTTCACTTAAGCAAAGCTGGCATGTCTGACATGTGAGTTCAACATTGGGAAGTCATTATTATTCTACCTGGAAGTTCATCACAGCCATGTAAAAAGAATCTTGAAATATTGCTTCACGGTGGGAGGGTACAGCTCAAGTGGTAGAGCATATGCTTAGCACGCAGGAGGCCGTGGGCTCAAGCCCCAGGACCTCGTCTGTAAATAAATAAACCTCGTTACCCTCCCCCCAAAAAAAACTCAAAAAAAAAAAAAAAGATAATCTCTTTAAAAAGAAAAAAAAATACTGCTTTATAATATTTTCAGGTCTGCTTGGAGGAACAGAGGAGTGGTCGTTTTAGCTGATTTACCAACTGACAAGATAGCCTGATATGATTTTTAAGTCCAGTTTTGCTAGGCAAAGAAATGAGACTTCGCTTACCTGAGACAGATGAAAAATAGCGGTAGCTGTTTTCAGTTCCCCCAGACTGGGCCTGAAGTAAGCTCTGCAGGCATGTGACCTTACCTCGTATTGCGTGGGTGAAAAATACCAATCGGCATTTTCCTTGTTGCAGCCACTGTCCCCACCCCCTGGCTAAACCTCACCAGCTACCACCTGTGTACCAAACTGCGTTCACGACATTCAAGTGTTACAGGCTGCACACTGATCCTTGTTCACGCTGTGGTGACCTAAGCTTAGAAGGTGGCCAGTCTCTGCGCCAGGTAGGTGTGCTTATCTCACTCATCAGACAGCTGGGCTCTGACTGTTCTATGGCAAGAAACTTAAAGTCCACAGGTATTTGATGTCATCTGGTTTAACTCTTGGTTATAAACACTGGAAAAGGCAATTGGACTCAATGAAATCCGGGTCAGTGTTCTTCAACGTGATCTCGTGTTAGAATCACCTAGGGAATTTTCTTTTTTTAAATCCTGACACCCAGGTCGTGCCTCTCAACACATCAATTAAGCATCTCTTGGGGTTTGAGCTGTACTTTTAAGGGCCTCCTAGTGATTTAAATGTGCAGTGAAATTTAGGAAGCACCGATCCAGAGACGTGAGACAGCAAAGCTGAACTAGAGAAACAGGCTCAGCCCAGCGCCCCTCCGTTTCCCACAAGTGGCCTTCAACAGGGCCTCACACCCAGAACAAATCTGGGTCGCATCAGCTGGGGGGGCTGTGTGACCTTGTGAATGTCATTCAACCTTGCAGCAGCACCTCTGCCTCCTGCTCTAAAAAATGTGACAATCGTTTTTATCATCATCACAACTTCTGCGTGCAGTTGTTGTGAAGAGGGACCCTGCTGAAGGTGCGTGACGCACAATGAATGAGCAACAATTAGGAGCAGCACCTACCTGCTCCGTGTTCAGGGGCTTGGTTCCTCATTCCTCAGTTCACTCACCTTGACCTCTTGTCCCACCACAGTCTTTTGCCAGTGAGCACTCACTGAATGAGGGGCGGAAATGAGCTACTAGAGCGGCCTCAAGAGGGATTTGACCAGCAGGAATCTAGACTTCAAAGGAAGAGACTGATTTGAAATCTTTTCCCTAAAATATTTTTAGGGTGGGTAGATTGGGACGCATCAGTGCATAAGCGCACGCATGACTTGGATCATCATCGAGGTGCGCAGCTATATGCCAGGCGCTAGACTGGGAATAAAAGAGACATTTACATGGTGTCGGACGTAAGAAGCAGATAGATAAGCATGTAATGCAATGTATTCTACTCACAGTGACAGGTAACAGTCCCAGAGTAATAGACTCGGCACATTTTGGGCTTGTTTTTCGCGTGTGGCATGAGACAAAGTATTATAACTGTTACATAGGACCTGTGACACAAAGTACTGCATGTAACAGGAAAAATCAAAATAAATTTTGAAACAGATGGGAGACTAAATTAGGTTTGGAGGAGGACAAATATGCAAATGATGTCTTTCTTTTCCCCAGTAATCATTTCTGCCCTCAGTTTTAATAACCTGGTAGAGATTATTTTGTCAGGAAATGACTATTAACTGCTAACATTTCTGAGGCCCTAATATGTTTTGTGCACTGTGCATGGAAAACCTTACTTAACCTAATAAAACCCCACAGTTAGGTACAGGAAGTGATACATGCTTTACAGGTGAGTACAATGTGATTTAGACTGACTGAAGGGCATTTCTGAGGCCATACCACCTGTGTGGGTTGAAATCTAGGTTTGCTGGACTTCAGAACCCAAGCTCCTAACTATTTTGCATGATACTGCCTCTCTAGCAAAGAGCAAGCAAGAGACGTGGCTCTAGTTTTCACTCAGTGAAAGTGGAGAGTGGCTTTATAAATAATAGTAACTGCAAATAATCTTAAACACTGGGGGTGGGGGGGGTTCCCAAAGCTTCACAGGTGATTATGTTTTCCCCCAAATAATCTTTAAAGAGCTAATTACTGTGTATGTACATCTTCAAATGTCATAATAATTATGCATGTTGGAATTAATTAATAGCCAGTGGCATGCTAGTAAATGTGTAACAATTGATTCTACGGGGAAGAAAGGCACCCTTGATTTTCAGTTTCTGCCTATTTCCATGGTGTTAATATTTTCACCTTGGTTGATTTCAAGCTACCAATGTGGCATCACTGAACTTAGCGTTGAAAAAGGTTTAAACACAATCAGCTCTCATGAGCTGGTGTAAGCAGCTCTAGTGTTCAACTGCCTAGAGACCAAGGCAAAAAGTATACTGAAAAGAAGTTGTTTTTTCTTTCCCTAGTTAATTTAAATTTATTTTAAAACTTACTAAAGAAAGCCTATGGAGGTCATTTAGAAAAACTGAGCTAGGAAACTTTAAACACTGTTTTTGTCTTTTTAATATGCCAGTTTTCTTTAAAATTAAATGAATGGCGTTTCTATTTGATGGCTGACAGAATTAAAAGCAAATCAGTTTAGAAAGGGGAGTAAAGATTACTGATATTGGATACTTACCGTGGGACACTACAACACAAAGGACCGTGTCTCACCTAAAGAAGTTCTGGCTGGAACAGCATCCTTATTGATCCAGAAAGACACCCAGGAGAGGACGACAATGAGTGTGCAGGGGATATAGGTCTGGATGGTGAAGTATCCCATTCTTCTGCTCAGGTCAAAATAGACGGTCATGACCACATAATCTCCTGGAACAGAACAAAGACAGACCATGAAAACCTTCAACAAAACCAGAAAGCATTGTAAATAAGCATATATACAACTCCCACGTGCACTGGCAAGTTTTAACCCACTTGCAACTAAAAACAAAAAAACAACAACAAGCAACCGCCCAGACTACCGAATTCTGATCCTTTTACAAACAATGTGACTACTAGATGGAAGGAAACATTTTTGAACAGATTGCTCATATTTTCTTCTTTCGGGTGACATTTGACAGCACCTCCCCTGCATGCTTAATACACACAATGTGAAACGTTGTGCTTGGTGGAGAGGCAGGGTGTGCTTCTACACTGTGCCCCTTGCCTGTGGTGAATCCTAAGGTTTGTAACAATTTCCTCTTGTTCTCAAGACCTTTTTCCAGACAAACCAAGGAGGCATATCGTGGTTCTTGACACTAATACATGACTCTTCTACTCAGTTTATAACCAAATCCCTGTGCTGCCACACACATTTCTCATGTTTTCATTGAATTATGTGATTTTCCTTCATGGCAGTTACTTCAATTTGTAATTTATCATTCGGTTGTGTGGTTATTTTTGTAACATCTGTCTCACCTGTTAGGCTTCATCTGCATGAGTCCACACACTGTGCCTCCTGTAGCCCACCATTGCACCCCCGGTGCTTAAGCTTACTTCCAAACCGGCATTAACATTTGTTGAATAAATGCTTACGTGAATGAATACATTTATATATTTAAATATAGAGAAAACAACAAAGAAAAAGAAAACCCAAGAGGTTGTATTCTAGAACATCTGGATTAAAAAGGAGTTTATGTAAGTAATCCAGAGAGTAATCAAAGAATTCAAGAATAACCATATAGCTATGGAAGAGAACAGTTTAATGTGTCATACTTCCAAGTCTCTGATTTGTTAAGATCATGATGTATGGATGGTTTTTAAAATTCCCTGGCCTTCATTTTAGATGATTGCAAGTGAAATTTTAATTTTTGAAGTTAGAAAATACACTATGAAGACATATCCCAGTTACTATGGATGTACGTTTCTTTGTAGTACTGTTAGAGAACGTCAGTTTCAAAGACTGTGTCTGCTCTCCTAAAGTCAGATGAAACACAAGACCACTTTTCCATTGTTGCCTCTTTTTTCTTTACCAAAGGTGTGATTTGTCCTAAAATGCATGGGCAATGAAATCCAAATCATGTGTTTTAGTTGAATTACTTGGCTTCATGTCTGTGTTTCTCCACTTACTTAGAGGATTTAGGTCTGAGTTGAAAAGGTCCTTTAGAAGCCTCAGGTGGAGAAGGTTGACTTCGCTGGGGGAGTTATTACCACCCAGTCCACTTCTCCCTTCTCACTCTGAAGCTTCACTCCACAACCTTCTGAGCTGCTGCGACAGAAAACCTGCCACTGGGAACTCTTCCAGGGAGTAAGGACTCTCCCCAAACCCTGCAGTGTTTCCTAAGTGGAGTCATGACCACCTCCTAGCACTGCCCTTGGGCGGACTGATGTGCTATTACTCGTGTGCGTCAGGCCTGCTTAAGAGTGACCCGGACACTAATCAGGGAATTAAGCTCCCAGTGGAGCATCAGTTCCATCTCAGAAAGCAGTAATTAGCAATTATTTAGCAATTATCCTTGAAAAGGTACACGAAGGAATTTTCTTATTGATGATCATTAGATTTTGATTATTTCCCTGAGATTACACTTCTCTGTGTTGGTTTATCTGGATTTAAGCTATTTCAAGTGAAGTCACAGCATTTCAGAAATTAGTTTGGTCTCTGCTTTTGTTCTAATTGAGAAGATGATAGACTCAGGCTGCGATTGAGGAATAAAGCCATGTAATTGGAGATGATCGCTATTAGTGTCTGTCTATGTCTTTCCCGTTCCTTTGATCACAGTACCAGAGGCAAGGGAAGAAGGGTTTTCTTTTTAAATAATCATATTCAGGAGCACTTTTTTCTCCCTGTTTTCCGAGTCCTTGAGAATTCTCTGCATATTTTAAACGTGGGTTTAAGTGAAACTTTAAGAATTATAATATCTTAAACAACCCTGGACAATTTCAGTAGCTCCCTTTTACTGTTTATCATCTAAGTGAATGGGAACCTGCACGTTGGCATTAATGATGTGACTCTTTTAAAGGTGAACTTTAATTTTGCCTCAAGTTGACAGATAATTCTCTCATTTCAATTCTCTCCTTCCCTTTAGGTCAGAATCTAAACTTCCACAGCCCATTTATCTGTCAGTTTCTACTTTAAGGAAATAGCATCTGACCATCTTTCATCTTTGCCAGCAAATCCACAGCTTTTCTATCACTAGATTATGGATTCAGACTTGGGAACAGGCCATTTAAAAGCAAAGCAGCTTCACAGTGACAGCCTGGTGCCTGTCTTATCTCTGAGGCCACATCACTTTTTGTATTTCTAAAAACTCTTGGGCTGAGGAGCCTATAAAAATCAAATCCCCTGAAAGTGCCACATCAGTGATTTCCCCAAAGCCCGAAAGGTCTAAATGCCAACCGAGTCAAAGGGGGTTATTTCAGCCACTTCAGGTTTATTCTCTCTACTGATTCATCCTCACACACAATATTTAAAGTCATAGCGTTTCATAAAGTAGTTTCCCTGTTTTTGCCCTAATTTAGATGTAATATGCACAAGCAATGATTGAGGACAGACGATGTATATAATTTGAATAACACCCATTAATCCATTCCTTGTTTTTTGTGAGATTTGCATGTCTAGTTTTAGGAAGAGACCACTAACATCAGTGAGTAATGAACTTCAGTTGCTATTGTTTTAGTTGTGAGGTTAACCATTTGAAAGCTTTAAAATTCAGATGTGCTGGAGTGTTTAGGCTCGTATTTTCATACATGAAATTACCTCCTCTTAAAAGTTTAAAGATTCTACGGACATCTTCCCCTCCATTG